>NW_006799958.1:1291298-1357259 GCF_000485575.1 Poecilia formosa | reverse complement strand
TGTGTGTGTGTGTGTGTGTGTGTGTGTGTGTGTGTGTGTGTGTGTGTGTGTGTGTGTGTGTGTGTGTGTTTGCATGTGTGCTGGAGCTTTTTGGATTAGGTGTTGAAGAAGCAGAAGGCTAAACAGACACATGCGGTGAATACATTAGCATTTCTACATATTCCAATAGGCCACATCCTATGCTTTCACACACACACTCTTATACACATCCCACACGGATACGCACACACCCACTCAGACGTGTTTGTTCCTCATTTAGCTGAAAGCATTTGAGATGAGTGGAGAGGGCGAGCCCAGATGGGCAACTGGCTGTACGTGTTTGAAAACCAGCCTTGACCGACGACTGACCTAACATCATCCATGCAACATTGAGACACACACACACGGGATCGAATTATACGTAGACGAGATATTAGGGGATAAAATATTAGATTGTTGTAGTAGCATTCTTAGACGTCTTTCAAAGTTTTTCTTTGGACATTAGCTGCTTAGTTAAATTTAAATGCTAGGTAGCAATTCACCAATTCACAAATGCCTTTGTCCGGTCTAAAACGCGCTTGTGTGCACCAAGTGTAGTAGGTGGAGAGTATTTGACATGCTGTAGGCTTTCACAATGCATTCAAAACACAGGAAGATAGCTGTTAATACATCTTTATGTAGTTTTTATTTATTTATTTTTTCAAGAAGGACAATATCTTCTTGAAATATGTAGAGACTCCTGACCAAAGCAGAGGAACATAAAAGCTGTCTTTGAAGATATCAGCTGGCTCTTGAAATTGTCTTTTTTTATTTTTATTTTTATTTTTTTTTAAAGTAGTGCATAATAGTGAAGTGGAAGAAAAAAGATGCAGGTGGTTTCACATTTTCTTTGCAAAAGAAAAATCTGAAAATTATGGCATTTTTTTTCTAATCGATTTTAACCATTCTTCTGTGCCAAAACAGAACAACCTCAGTCAGATTGGCTAGAGAGAATGTAAACATGTATGTTCAAGTCTTGATAAATATTCTCCCCTAGATTTAGGTTTAACTTCCCTGACAATGAAAAGCGTCCAAACAGCTAGCTGCTGCCAGCACCTTGTTTCCCAGTGGGAGGTACTGTGTTCAAGCTCATCTTCACTCTTATTTCTCTGCATGACAGCACGTGTTGAATTTGGGCCAAAATGTTCTGGTCTCATCTGACTAGAACACTTAGTTTTGTTTTTTTATTCAAAAATAAATCTCTTCTTGCCATTTTCATGAATGAATTCCCTACAGTTGTCTTGTCAACAGATTTTTCCATCTCAGCGGTGAAACTCAAAAGCTCCTTCAAAGTAACCAGGGTCCTCGAAGATTATTATTCTCCTTTCCTGCCTTGTTCGGTTTAGGTGTAACTGCAATTTATCGAGGCGGGTGTCCGTGTGTGCCGTTGGGCACCATTTTTTCCCCCCCATTTTTGTGCTTCTTGTGATGTTCAAATCTTGGACTACTATTTTAGAACCTAATCCTGCGTTATATCATCTCCACATGAGCATCCTTGACCCGGTGGGTTCCTTGGTCTTGATGACGTTGTTTGAAAAAAAACGCTTTTCCGCTAAACTCGGCGGCCTTCACAAGAACGACAGTATTTGTGCTGAAAATAACACATCATTGGACTTCACCTAAAGGTCAAACAATTGCACGTTGCAATTTTCACTTTTGTTTTGTAAAGGTTTTGGAAAACACATCAATTTATTTTTGCTTCACTAATGATGCACTACTTTGAGTTTGTCTGTTACATAAAATCTCAAATCCTTACACTGAAAGTTTGTGGTTGTAGCATGACAAAGTGTAAAAAAAAAAAGAAGAAAAAAAAGAAACAGTCAAGAAGAAGTAGGATTAACTTAGGATCTTTGCAGTAGATTTGCAGCCTTCTGAACCTTGTTGTTTTTCGGACGCTGTGTGTTGGTGTATTGTTGCAGTTACCTCTGTTGGAGCAGACCACCCCCTGTTGATTTTTGCACAGCTCTCTGCTCTTCTTGCTTGATAGGCTACACTCCTCCTGAAACTGGCAAGCCTCTCCAAACCAGCCTTCGTCACACTCACACATCCCACAGTCACAGTAGCCACGATCTGAGGGGAAAACATAGCACACCACATGCTGTTTATAAACGCCGGGAAGCGTGCAGGTTACTGGCGCTTCACATCAAAACGAGGACATGAACGTTATTTCGTAGTCTGACATTGCGCTTTCAGGTGAATGGGGTTGTGTCATAAAATTACGATAGGTAAATGTTTTTTGTTGTTGTTGTTTTTTAAGCAACCTCTACCAAGTTTTCCAATGCCTTTGACATGCCAGCATCCCGTATGAATTCATCCATGAAAACACTTCTGTGTGCTCAGACACCCAGATAGACTGGCATCGTTGTATCTCATTATTCTGATGGTCACACTGAGCAACATGAAGACGAGGAAAAAGGAGGAAGCATTTGATGCAAATGGAAGCTGTCAACAAAGTTATTATGAATGTTGCTCTCGTTGCCTGTTAGCAGTGAGGGACCTTGTATGTCATGCTCGATACTTCTCCAGACTCGTTCATCATGTAAATGTGGCATTGTTTTGAAGGGCTATGCATCAGTCATTAAGAACATGGGGGCCCCCTCATCTCTTCTCGTTACGGAAACGTCTCTGGGGGCTCGTCCAAGGAAAACTCACTCTTGAAAACAAAGTAGAACTGGATATATCGCAAATTGCAGAGTAAGAGTGCACCTTGACTGCAGTTTACCTGGCCGGAAAAAAAAAACAAAAACATCTAATTAAAAGAATTATTAAAATGCATTCTCTAATCTGAGATATGAATTGAGTATTTGAGTCAAGCTTTGTTTTTCTAACTTGCCATATATGATGTTATATTGAAAAACACAATATGTAGAAAAATGACACTTTGTTCAGAGTGCTTTACATCATAAAACCATCATACAGTCATCAATTATGAAACAAGAAATACACATCAGGTCTTGTCAAATGCTGTTATGAACAAATGTCATAATCAAAATCATCAATATACAAGAGATATGCTGATCAATGTTTAATTTGCTACTAATCAAATGCAACCCTGAACAGGTAGGTTTTTAGCCTTGATTTAAAGGAACACTGTGTTTCAGCTGTTTTGCCGTTTTCTGGACTTTTGTTCCAGATTTATATTACATATAAGCTGAATCCTGCTTGTCCGTGGTTAATTCTGGTTCTGAGGATGCAGATTAGACCAGAACCACTCAGATCTTGTGGTTCTGGTCTAATCTGCATACCCACAACCAGCTGTTACCATAACAACAAGTTGCTATAAACTAACAAAAGTATTTTAAACTCCATTCTCTTAGTATCAAGCATGCTGCATGCAGGGCTGAATGAACGTGCATCAGTGAAGACTGTCAGTCTGCACGGTGCAATGCATGCTGTTGATTTGTCTCAAATGTCAGCGCTCACGTCTGTGACACACATTTGCTATTTGTTCTGGTGTTGCTATTATTAGTGATACAAACAACAGGTTTCTCACTATTTAATGCACAAAAGAAACACATATACAAATTGATATTTTACAGAATTAACGTCTGCTATCGATTTAATAAAATACAAAAAAAAAGAGTGATAACAAATAGGATATGCCAAATGAGCTGCAGTCATATTTTGCTTTACAATCATAGAAATTGCCTTGTTGGTGAAATGTGCTATACATATGTAGCATAGTAATAACGCTACATTATTACTATGTAGCATAGTAATAATTATTGGACACAAAAATTGGATACATACATCTACTATCAATCACAAAGATACAAACTCCTATTGGATTATTTGATAAAATATTGAACCCAGCGTTGCTGCAGTCTAATTTACTGACGTGTTCTTTTTGTATTTACCCCTTAAGGCTTTTGCAAATAGTAGACGGCAAAACTCTGAGACAGAATCGGATATTATAAAGTCACTGCCGCCCACCAGCCATCATTAATCTCCATTTGACAATCACTTAGACACATAAAACAGCCCACTTTGTCTTCTAGGTCAAAATTTATGTGGGTTGGAAGCTTCCTGTCTTTGGACAGTTTATCTTTTTTGGTGCTTCCCTGAGCAGTAATTCTATGTGATATAATGTGTCAGGGCCATTGCAGCATATTCCACTGACAAACAGACGTGTACAGCAAAAAATCCTGAGCGGTGATCGCACGCATTCTCCGGGGACTGGTAGAAGAGGACGTGTGTGTGTGCGTGGGTGTGTGTGTGCGTGGGTGTGTGTGTGTGTGTGTGTGTGTGTGTGTGTGTGAGCACTAACAGCAAAAATAATTGGCGTGCAAAAAAAAAAAGCATGTGCTAAACAATTTTCTAAAAGCTAGATGACTAGATATAATCATCTGTCAAACATTTAAAATACCCTAACTGTAATGAAGCATATGTTGTGCAGGGATCATTAGATACCCCTCATTTACTAAAATGTTCATAGAGTCAAACAGCCTGAATTGGTTTAGCAAGCTAAAGAAGATTTGTCCTGGGCCAATGAAGGAGTCATTGATGTGCTGTGGTTCCCCTTAAGCAGCAGAGCTACCTGAATGTCTTGTGTGTAAAAAGAGAAAAAAGGGAAAAAAACAAAAAAAGAGGCTTAAACATTTGAAATGATGATTCCAGTAAAACACTGTGATAAATTAGCAGATTTTTTTTTTTTATATATATAATTCTGGGAATTTTCTAATCACTAGATTGGAGGACGTGTTCCCATAACGGAGGTTTCATTGACGTATGTATGTAGTGTGTATTCACAGGTTTTGGTGCTGAATGTGATTATTGTGGTTTCCAGATCATGAAATAACTATTGTAAAACACATTATAATCGATCTCTATGTGGAACCACCAGTCATTATTACACAGGCAGAAAGAAGAAAACTTGCTCTCTTGCAGCTGTGAAGTGTTTAATTCTTGTGATCATTTGTGTATTTAAATCTTTGGTTTTTATTGAATGTGCACCCACATGAGCTTCTTGGACAGTTTAGTAAAGAAAATTACTGAAATGTTCATTTATTTCAGATTAATTGCACACAAGCTGCTGTTTTCAAGTCTTTGCTTCTGATATTCTTGGCGGTTTCCAGTCAAAGCTAATGAAAACATGTAATTTAGCTTTTCAGAAGATCAGAATATTAAATTAAATCAATAAAAAAAAACAGAGAATAAAGAAATGTCAGCTCAATAAGAAGTATGTTCAATACCTAGCCTGTTTTGAAAAAAGTACTTTTAATCTGACAAACTAATCTTGTCTGAAGGTGTTTTAACATTTCTTTATTTATATGCTGTTGTATATGGTGTTGGTTAAGTTCCAAAATTAAGTTAACTGAGAGTTTAAACATCAAATAACTCCAAAAAAATTACACTATCTTCATAATAAACTAGTTCAAGCTTCAGAGAGCATCTGTTCTCATCTGTTTCCTACAAGTGGTTTTTCATCTCCTCACATTTTTTTTTGGTTTAAGTTGCATTGTCCAAAACATGATAATCATATCAGAGTATTTTTAATCATTTGTGCCGTCCATAGCCTGGCGTTTGGGAGCAATGAAACAACAACATATAGATTGTGTGTTCTGTGAAACAAAAACCGCCTGTCTCATCAGCTACCAACTCGTTTTCTGTGTGTCTTTGGAACAATAAGTCTTAGCCCTTACCATCCCAGTTTTTACAGTGTTCCACCTAACCAGTTATTTTTAACATAGCTGACATCAAAGAACTTTCAAAGGCGTCGTAGGTGGGTTTAAAACACTTGCTCTTACACCCTGAAGTCTTGAGAGCGGTAATGGGTTTCAATCAGAAATGTCTTTTGCTAGTCATCTTGGACAAACTTGAGTGGCTTTTTCTCCTCGCAGCCCACACTGGAATCATTAGGTGAGTCACGGGGAAGGCAAACTGCCCAGAAAAACTCAGTATAGCAGATTGAAAGCACATAAAAATATGTACAGGAGAAAAAAAATTAGAGCGATGAAAATTTCTAAAGGTTTTAATAGCAAAAAAACAGCATTTTATAGCTGCTACCGTTTTGCTTTATTCTCTCTCAGCCGATATTTGGCTTAACCTTTTTGTTGACTTTGTAGACATTACTGATAATATTCTCCATAATTGGCCAATTTTAGCTTGGATAAAGTGTCTTGAAGCGCGACTGATGCAGGTTGATATGGAACAAGAGACCAAGCTGACTATCCTTGTGACCCTGACACAAAGACATAAAACCTCTATGGGTGTGCTGTTTGCAAGCTCTTGAAGAGGCCAGAAAAGCAAGGAAAAAAATCAGAGCAAACCAAAACGAGAAGACTGGGCAAGCCTGCAGACTGAGAGAAAAGGAGCGGGAAGTGCTAAAATATGTTCCTACAAAGCATTATTGATCATAGAGCAAATCTTTATTCAGGAAATGAAGAGAAGTATGCATCACTTTCGAAGCGCCTCCTACGATGTTTTCTGCTCAAGAAAGGAGAACATTTGCCTCATTTTCTCGTTTTAGTTTTTTTTTTTTTTAATGAATTAATTCTGTCTCTAGAATATCCTCATTTAAGATTGTGTCTCTTGAACTCATATTTTGCATGACTGTATTTAAATTTTTTTCTCAACGGGGTGTGTAGATACTGATAAACAACATGGCAGGTGGGGTTGAAAGCAATATGACTCAACTTGGACATGTCCCATTCAAGAATGGTATGCACGCTTCATGTGCATACCAAATGGTACTTAAATTCCCAAAGTCAGACCAGGTGTTAAAGAATTTCATAAATCTTCAAGCAGTATCTTCCACAATCGTGCTTTTACAGCATAACTGGATTTGATTTTACAAAAAGGAGTTCAAAAGTAGTTTGCAGGAAAAGGTAAAATGACTCAAAGAAAGAAAAACAGAGTCAGAAACTTGGAAAGAATAATGTTCCTCATTTCTGAGTAGTAAATGAGGAATGTAGAAAAGTGGCAACACTTTGCTACATTGATGACAAATGACAAAATAGACAAAAAACAAAAAATGACAAAATCAACAATTATAGAAATTCATGAAAGCCTCAACAGATTGCATGTAACGTAGCTTAGAATATTCTCTCACCGCTACCCGGTATGTTGGCACAATCAACAATAAAGCTTGTTTAGAGCTTATTTTTTAATATTACACTTTCCACTAAAGAGCAGAGGTTGCAAGGATATTTACTGCCATTAAAACACCAACAGTGGATGGAAATATTTTATTTTCCACAATTGGTCTACAGATGTTATTAAAGGTCATTTCCCGGTTGCTCAATTCTTACATATTGTGACATTAGAAGGATTGCTTTAGATCTGCAATAAATGACTTAATTATTATTTACTTTACATTTATTATCAGCTTTTAAAGTTCCTATCATGTGACCGGTGATTAAGGCAGGCCAAAATGTGATTGCTGGCCAGTTCATAATAAAATAAGGGCTCTACAGGCATTCCAGACAGAGAACAAGCAGTACTAGAGAGCAGCTGGTTTTAATGGTTCAAATCACCAGAGGTAAATAACCATCAAGTATTGATAAAAATTTACCTCGTGTTTATCTGCACTTCGATTACATAAACTGGAATGGTTTATTTTCATGGAACATAAAAAAAAAGAAGTAGAGGAAACCAACTGTGTTTATTCAGTTGTGAGGGAGGTTCTCATGACGCCCCCCAACAACATGCCACCCTGGACAGTTGCCCATATCGCCCATATCAGAAACCGCCACTAACTATAAACATGAAGGTATGCTGTTCAAAAACGTAATCAAGTTTCCATATGGATAACTACATACATCTTAATGCTAAGAGTCATAATAAATTCAAACCGCCCTTGCATTTTGGTGCTAAGGCATAAAAGGTTTATTTTAATTTGACTATTGATCATTTGAGCTGAAATGCCAGGTGACCTCAACTCTGTGTAATGTTCTGCAAGTTTTTATAGTCCCAAATTTTATCACCCTTTGCTAATTTCCTAAGAACAGTCACTCCACCCATTTTTGTTTCAGAGTTGAAATACAACATGGGCCCAGTTCTGTCACTGCTACAAAAAGCAGTGTTTACAGCACTTGAGTTGAACTGGACTTGGAGTTCAGTTTGTCACTTTGATGGTCTGTTTTCTTGTTACTTTTTGTTATTTTGTGTTTCATTAAGTCCAGCTGTTCAGCATTATGAGCTACTATGTGGCTAAGCTACATTCTGTCAGTTGTTCACAGGGCTACACTGAAACACACACAGACATACAAACTTAAGGACAACTTACAGAGACCAATCATTTTCTTGAACTGTGCGCGGAAGCTTGGCTACCCAGAGAAACCCCATGCATGCTCAGGGAAAATATGCAGAAAGACCCCGGATGGGATTTAAAACCCAGAACCTTCTTATTGCAAGGCAACAGTGCTGCCAGCTGAGCCACTGTTCAGCCCATAGATTAGTTTTCCTTATCTATTGCAATTCGTTTTTGGTTTTACTGTATTAAATTCACCACAATCATAATCCAGCCTGCATTTTGTTTGTTTTTAAACAGAACACTCCATAAACCACTAAAGGCATCCGAGCAATTGCAGAAATGTTTGTTGTAGGTAATTTGTTGATTAACTATTTAAGGTTCAGGCTGATTTTGGCCAACATTCCCTCCCAGACAGCCAATCTCTTTTTCTATTATTTTTGTGTATCGCAGCAACAGCAACCACAATTTTCAGTTGGACACAAGTCAACTCTTGAGAGAACACCCAACATCCAGATACAACAATAAACAAGCAATTTTGTTTTATTTTTCAATATTTGTGATTTAGCAGAGGACCAAGATAAAGCGACTTGCTGTAACTAAGACAAGCTCTAAGATAGAAAGGACATTATTATATAAGTCAAAAATATCTAATGGTTTAATAAAAAGAGAAATCTTGAATTATTGAACAACTACAATGTCAAATCATGATTCACGATGCAGCCTTGCATTAAAGATAAGTTGAAAACCATATTGGCCTATATGTCTTTAACGTTTTAAGTCACAATGTAATAAATTTTGCCCTTACTCAGTGCTGTAAAAAAATGATAAGAAAAAACAAAACACAATATAATTTTTAGCCACCTGGACCTGTTGGTTTAATTGAGGTGATGCTAATTAACCTCCACTGAATCAAATATGGGGTGTGAAACATCTTGTTGCCAGGAAAGCTAATTTTTTGGTAATGAAAAACACACACTTAATCCCTAAGGAAGAAAATCTATTGGATCTTATCAGTAGACTTTTTGAGGCAGAGATAACAGAGCCGCAGGGAGAGAAATTGGCTGCCGATCTCTGAAAGCATGCCGTGCATGCTGTGTATGCATGCTCCGCTGAGAGCGGTGGTGGACGTGCGCGCGTGTGCATGTGTGTGTGTGTGTGTGTGAAAGGGGATGCGGTGGGTTACGTGGGGGTTTTCTTTTCAACTGGCTTTGATTGCAACTGCTGGATGCGAGCATGTGGCTGGTGTTATGCGTGTGTATGCTGATGGGCTAAGTATAAGCTTTAACCTCATCCTGTACGATATGCGTGTGTATGTGAGAGTGTGTGTGGTGGGAGACAGAGGAGAGGGTGGGTTTGGTGGGTGTGAAAATCCATCCCTCTACTAATGCATAGGTTCCATTGGCAGTGCTCTGTAGCAGTGAGTGAAACCCCATTATCAGGATGAAACAGGGCCTCGCTCCAGACTGCTGAACCATAATGAGCTCCTCACAGCAGCCAACTTGTCTTCCCAAATAAATCACACACACTCGCAGACACCCATATGCACACCTATCTCCATTATACGTGTTCTGGATGCTCACATATCTCCATTAAACCTCACTCACAGCCCAGGGACAACGGGGAGGGACGAAAAAAAAGGTGGAGATTTTTATTTTTATTTCTTACTGGGATTCTTCCCACAACTTTCAAAGCATCTCATCAAACATATATGCAGTAAGTTTTAGGAAGCGGGTGCAACCTGTCTTATTTGAAATACGTTTTTTAAAAAAATGTAAACAATCATGCTAAATGTAGGTATTTTACACATTCGGTAGTGGCATTTATAGAAAGTTATTTACTAAAAGTAACACATAAAGGCCAACGGTTAAAAATAAAATAAAATAAAATAAAATAAAATAAGAAACAACTTCAATGATATCTATCTGTGTGGAAAAGTTGGACCTTCCCAGTTGTGGCCTGCCTACCAAAACTACTCAAAGAGCACAACGACTCATACAGGAGATCATGAATGAACCGATATCATCATTCAAACTACTGCAGCCGTCATTTAGTTAAGCTCAGTGTTTAACAATGAACAATAAAAAGAAAGTGGGCAATGAATGCACAAAGCCATCTGCAGTGATTTAGGTGTGGTTTGACTAAACCTTTGGTCCTGTGAGAGTATTGAAGTGACCTGACACTCCAAATACAGACAGTTTTTTAGGTTTAGAGACCACATCTCTGGTGATTGTGCTTCTTTATGTTTTTTTTTTCCCCTTTTATCTACTTAATATTTGATACACCAGTTTGTTAAAGGTCCCAAAGAACTGCTGTAATTGTTGCCTGTTACCAGCTTGGTTGATTTAATAAAATTACTGGCCAAGCACCTTCACATCTTTAGCTTTTGTAACTGAGGTCATTGAATCTTGATTGACAGACGACTGCTTACTGGAAATAGTAAAAGCCTAAATTTGCATTGTACAGTAAGTCAAATAGAATCAAAGTGAACCTAACCTAAAAGACCAAAACAGTTCCTTATGTTGCTATGAAAGCATTAAGGCAATAAGGAAAGCTTTTGACGCAAAGCTTTTAAAATGCGTAATGCATTACACTTGTCCTGCTTTTCATTATTCTTTATTAGGTGAGTATTAGCAGTGTTCCTGTCAGCCACATTTATTTTTAATTCTACAAAATGAAGTAAAGTCTATAAAGACGCCAGCGCAAAGAAGACTTCTTTTCAGCTTTGCCAGAGCCATCTACTGATCCAGCCAAAAAGGTGGTGCTGTGAATTTGTTGGCTGCATAAAATTAAAAGTGATTACAAAATATGTCAACACAAAGTACATAAGGTATTAAATATGAGGCTTCAAGGTGAGAGTAACAGGTTTTTAAAGTGTCTTTTAAAGTAGATGCAACAATCATACTTGACTGATGGATATTTTGGGCTTTATCTTCTAACAAACTTATCTTGAGAACTACTCTGTATACAAAACTTAACATGTTTCAGTTCTACCATTAAACGTAGCAAACACTGATCATAAAACAATAAAGGCATAAGCTGCAGCTTTCATGATAGAGGCAGTAATTTTAAATCCAATAGAAAATGAGGGCATGACAAGAACGTGTGGATCAGAACTTAACTCGTTAACCGAGTTTCACCGAGCTCAAAATAAAGTTCCTAATAGGACAAGCCAAGCATGTGAGAGTTTTCACTTTCAATGTGTTTAATGGGGAGAAAACCTGATTCTAAAAGGAAAACAGACTGACTCCCATCAATGCCCACTGTTTGGTGCATCACTAACTCAAGTTTAATTAAAATAACTTGATTCGTCGATTGAGGGCTGGAAAGTGAGCAGGAAACAGATATAAACTGAGTCTGTTTTTGGGAGGTTGAATGCATTTCTTTTTAACCAACAGTATTGTGAGCAAATACGTCCCCAGTTTCCCTCTGTTTTACTTTTTGTTTGTGCTTTTAAAGTCATGAAACCCTCTGACTTTTAGGTGAAGATAACCCAAGTAAATGCAAACGGCAATTTCTAAGTGAAGATTCAGAAAAAAAAAAGCTATCCACTTAACCCTGTTTGAAAATATCATCCCCTTGCTTGTAAATCATGAAGCAACTTATTATATACCATATTTAACTGGACACAACTTGCATGTATAATCACAGCATTTGCTAAAAAGAACTCGTATGACAACATATTAACTCAAAGGGCAGAGCAGCTAGTTCATAAGTTTAAGGAAGCAGTAATCATTTAATTTGACATTAGGTTAGTTTGGATAGCTTTTTTATTTTTATAAAGAAAATAACATATTTAATTTTGACTAGAAAAGAAAAAAAAAGAACTGGGAGAAAAATGCACACTGTTTTGATTGACAAATTTAATTGTAACATGAAATCCAGCAAAGTAGATGCACAGTAAACAATTTTCCAAATAGAAAGCATTCAGCTTCCCTCGAATTAGCTTGACTCGTAAACAACGCCAACAAAAGTTCATAACATCACAATGTCTGATATCAAGCCAGCAGCGTATTACTGTCTACCTGAAAACTGCTTCAAGCCAATGAGAGAAGTGAGGTACTACTTCTGAAAGCAACCAAGATAAAAAAATTAAAAAAAAGTATTTCTGTGCATTAAACATTTTGGGAGGACATTACCTTTCAAAATCAAGTTTGTGGATGACATGGAAAAACATTTTTCATTTTTCTAGCAGCTGTTTGATACAGATCCTAAACATCAGCTGGGGACTCCATCTGCCAAACTGCACTGATCTAACCCACATTGAGGATATCTGCTGCATCACTTACTGACCCTCTCTAAAAAACCTCATCCAAGTAGTAACATATGCTGAGCCACGTGGATCTGCGCAGTATTCATTTTAAACAGCACACCACTCGAAAATAAGTATTCTAAAGTTATTGCCCAGTTACAGTGTTGAGCAAAAGTGTTCGCAAGACATTTTGAGAGATTACATTGAAATATGTAACTGGGATTTTACATGATGAGCCAACACAGAGTAGTAAATAACTGGAGAATGGAGGCAAAAGGAAAAATGGTTGAAATGCTTTTAAAACTGAACTTCTAGAGCTGATTATATCTACTCCAATATTGTAGTGTGCACGTATTACAATGTTTGGGACATTGTGTAATAACATAAGTTTGGATTGAAGTTTTTTATGACTTTAGCCTTTACCCCACTGGTGAGTTCTTTGGTCATCAGGATGCTGTTTATTAGGTTATAGTGGTTAGCAAACCTGTGAGGTCTTGCCAGAGCAGCTGTGTTCAGACTAAACTGTTTGCTAACTAAGTGACTTCTGAAGACATATTGTTGCTCTGGATCTCATTTAGGGTTATCCGAATAAAGGCGTAAATAATATGCACTTTACACTTCAGATTTATATTAAAAAAAAAAAACATGAAAGCCTTGTGCTCTTTTTCTTACACTTTAGAGTTCTGCACTACTTAGTGTTAGTCTATCCTAGCGTTTTGTAACCTCTGCAATCAGTTGCCAATGTTACCTGATCTTTTAAGCAAGACAGATTAATTAGTTTAGGAAACTATCTAAATGTTGTTGTCTTTTTTAAAGTAAGGCATTTGAACAAAAACAAAAATGGAAAACTTTTGCAAAACAAAGCAGATGGATACATTTTCTTAAGATAATATTTGTGTGAAATAATGTAAAAAAAAAACTATATCTGACCTAATGAGAAAAAAAAATATCTAAACTAACATTACTTCTACTTTTACTGTCATTCTGTTGTGAAAATCCAATGCAAATATTCAGTGAAGAACTGCAAAAATGCTACAAGCAGAACTTTTAATACCTATATTTTAAAACATATGTTTGTTATTTTTAGCCAAAGTTACTCAGAGTCCTTGTGGAGGTCTAAAGAGTCACATGCGGCATCTGCAGGTTGCAGACCCCCGGTCTATCCTATATTATCCAAGACATCGACATTTGTGGCTGCAACATGATAGAATATGAAAAAAAATAAGCTTGAAAACTATAAACAGTTTTGCTACACACTGTGCTAAAAATAGCAGAGGAAGCTCAGTGTACGCACCATTGCAAATTTGCCCATCATGTGTGGCGCAGACCCAGTCGTGGCACTCGCAGCGAGGGCCATAGAACTTCCCTGGGTCCGTGGCTTCACACATGCAGATTCCACAGTCACATTTGCCCCTGCCGCTGCAGATTTTTCCATCTGGTGTCCTGCAGCGGCGCAATGATGACTCTTGGGACAGCCTACACACCTCACCCACCTGGCTGAGAAGAAGAGAAAAGATCAGTAGTTTTGTTGTTAAAATAATAATAATAAAAAAAAAAAACTAAAAGGGTTACTCCAAGGCATGTGTACCTTCATCTGTTTACAAAAATTGACGCTAGTGTAAAAAAATCACTTTTGAAGAATGTGCAGACAAAGTTACTATAAAATTATCTATTCTTTTAAGTTAGTTTTTTTGCAAAATTATTGGAAAAAATCACACTTAAACACTCTAGGGATTTATTAAGAAGACATTCACAAGGTTAATAAATCTCCCAAAATAAAACCATAACAAAACTTCACCTTTCAATGACCAAATATAGGTGCTGTTGTTACACATCTCTCTAGGTCTTCTTGGTGAGCAACTTAGATTTTATTTGGATGCAGTTCCAGCTCTTTCTTTATATTGGCAGAGCGTTTGGCAAATGTGCACGCATTTCGTTCAGTCAACAGCTCAAACATTCCGAACCTTTCTCCCAAAAATGAACATAAAATGTGTGTTTTCCATGTGTCATCGGGAGGTGAAACAAGTTCCATTTCACACTTGCTTCAAGTATTAAGGGAATTTTTAGACTTGGCTGCACTCCTCCACACACTATTGCAGTAAATTTTGAATCTTGCACTTTGTCATAACGACCTGACCAAATTCAGAGTTTCAGTTTTTTTTGTTTTTAGTTTGCACAGTGGTGCTTTGTCCTTAGCTGATCTTCATCTTTGTTCTACGTTGTTGCATTCAGATGACATCTGTAAAATTTAAGCAACTCCAGCTGCTCTGCTGCTCTACATGATCTGACTCACATGTCATGCACAATTACAAACACATTTTAAATGTATCTTACTTAATGTGCAAAATGAAACGTCCTCGTGGGATACATGCGACCGCAGCTGCTACCTGCCATATTCTGTGTGCTTCTTTTTGGCCTCCATTGGGCCCCTGCTTATGCTGCAAGATAGACATTCACTATTGAGAAAACATCCTAACTTTCTCTCCAAAAAAAAACGATGTTTTTCTTTTTTTGGCTCACAAGTGCAGTGTAATAATGTGTCAAAGAGAATTTACAGATGTTTTTTAAAATAAAATTTGCTTCATGATGATTGCTATGGATATTGCATTTTTGCAAAGAGTTCATGTTATTGGAACAAGGATTCTTTACACTGCTACAAGGATATTGGGATGCTAATTAAGTAACAGTAAACTTCCAAACTAAATGTAATTCCAATATGGTGGCAAAATGACCTTCAAGTATTCCATTTGGATGAAGAAACCTTGTGGCACTGTTTTATGTCGTTTGTTTCGAGGGAATTTGCGTTTTGCTTTGCAGGCAAGTTGGTTTCCCTGTTCTGATGCAGGGGATGTGGCTTTGGAAAAGATAGACGGAGCCGAGGTCGGTTCAAACAGAACACATAATTGGGTAAACCAAGCAGAGCTCATTTTAACACAAGCAAGCTGCATTGCTATTAAACAAACCACACACCATGCATATGGTAGCTCTTTTGATCAGCCTCCAGCAGTGAAGCTGCGAACAATTGTTGAACTGTGCAACATCTAGTTTGATGGGGGACATACCCTGACAAGAGGCAACAGGAAAATGTGAGGAGTCCGTAATAGTTACCTATTTTATTAACACTTAAGGCCATTTTATAAAGTGCTCCCTCTTGATTTGGAGTGTTTGAAACCCTGAAACATTTGTAATAAGGTTAATTCAACGTCTGCAAGCCTATTTTGTCATATTTTTCCTAAAAAAAAAAAAGAGAGAGACAGAGGCTTTTCTTTGTCATGTCATTTGAATTATGCAGGATTCATAAAGCCTAGAATTTAAACAAGGTTGTGTACATTGCTTATTATTCATATTATATTGTGCAGATGACTGGAGAGGAGGGCAGAGTTCACCCTCAACAGCATATTTACGTGTTATAATGACCCAGTCAAAGTTTAGACGTAATGCCAATGGAGAGTATTTATAAAGATAAAAAAAAGATACGCCCCCAAATTAAAAAATATGCACAACTTTATGTTGATCTGTTAATAACAATAACAATACAATACTCTGAAACATATCGTCATGTGACAAAAATGTAAAGAAGTTCAAGGGGTGTAAATACTTTTGCAAGGTACTGCATATTGTAATTCAGGACAAGGTATATTCTTTGGCATATATTTTTTCCATTACAACAAATTCTGCAAGCACACATCTATTTTTATGCCAAAAAAAAGTCCCATAAGCACAAGGTAGCTGAACTATGTACATTACTATTCGGAAAGAAATCATTTAAGATAAGCCTAGTGCATGTAAAGTGAGAGCTCTTGGAAAAAAAATTCCCAACCTGGCATGGAGAGAAAATAGAAATTCCACTCTGAGAGGCCCTAGCTGGCCAGCTTTTACCCAGCACACAGCCCTGCCACTCCATTCCACCCCAGAAATTAACTTCATGCCCTGTGTGACAATCAGAGCTGTAAAAGTGACATTCAGTCTCATGGTTTGTTGTCAAAGCTAACTAGAGGACATGTCAGTTATATTATGTCAATTCAAACACCATCACTGGAGTAAAACAAAGCAAAGCAAAACAAAACAAAACAAACAAACAAACAAAAACAAGCAAGAAAAGCACATCACTTTGAAATCTTGGTGTATGCTGCCTTCATGGACTGTATTGTTAAGAACTGGCAAACAAAGACACATTTGGAAACCAGAAAGTAAAAGTGCAGACCATATTTATACCACTGGCTTTGCTAAAACTTCTCATATTGCCTTCCCCAAACTCGTAGGTCAGCACAACTTTGCGCCTCCCTTTTATTTCTAGCACTTCTGGCTGCCCCCAAATAGAAAACCGATAAAAGACACTAACAGACTTATGGAAACTCACCTTACCGACTGTAACAAAGTGTCCTCAACGGTAGAGAGCAGGATCAGAAACGACGGCACCAGCATTGACTGCAAAAAAACCTCAGTGTGCATGTTTAAATCCCTCAGAAACCTGAAATAAAGTAGCTTGAAGGAATTTCCCAAATCTTGCGCTCCTGAGACAGGACAGGAAGGGAGAGTGAGAGGGAAGAGAAAAGGAGAGAAGGAGAGAAAGAGAAGCAGGCTGGCCCGAACTGGCTCAGTCCCTTCAGAGTCCAACACTCCTTACGTACAAGTGTCTTTGATTAGTCCAAACTCTCTGATGGAGTCCTGGGCAGGAGCTAAAGTGGGGAAAAAGCTGCCAAAATAACAAGTTAAGTCACCAGTTTGACATTTAATCAAAAGCAGACTGTTTTTGTTTCATTTTGTCCTCATTGGTTTCTCCCGTAACCTCTGTGGTGTAGCTGTTGTTCCTAGCTTTTCCTTTCATCTATGACAAATGAGATCCAGCTTCCAGACCCCGAACAGTAAATGTTGTGAATGAAGAACACAAAAATGGCTTAACTCAATTTAAATGCTTTGGGGTTCCAATACAACCGGTTCCCATGAGCACATGTGTTAGTGGAAGACTTGAGTAGAATACATGAATATGAATAATTCACACTACTGCAACAATAACAAGGCCTGTACAGTGTATCTCAAAGTCAACAAACTCCTATTAAAGTAGCATGAACTTGAAGTGGGGATTATTGTGTGTGATAAATAAACTGTGCTTTATGTTTATTCAATGTTAATTTTAACATGAAATTATTTAAATTTAAGAAAAAAAAAAGATCCCAAATATTTTGACATGAAGCTCTCTCCGCGGTTAATATTTTAGTATTGTTTCTTTGTTTACTGTATGTTTACTATATTATACGTGTCTCAAGAGGTTGTCACTATAGTTTTACCTCCCTCAGTATGAAGCAAAAATATTAAATTTAATTTCTGGTCTTCAATTTTGTCACTAAAGTAATTAGTTTAATTACATTATTTTAAAGTAAACGGCATAACAAAGGTGCTGATTTGCCAAAAGGAACCGGGTTCTGGATGTAAACAAACCGTGGTGCAGCCACAAAGGAAGCGCTGAGGCGGTTACCTTGGCAATGCCTGCGCGTCACCGCAGCTGATGTGATTGCATCCTGCGCGCTCCCGCAGTCTCCCACACGAGCAAGCCCAGAGAGAACGACTGATGTCATGCACAGGGCCAGACACGGCAGCTAAGGGAAATCCTCGTCTCGTAAGTGCTTCAGAATGTCTTTCTTGTCTGAAATCGTCGCGAACGTAACGTGGCATCCAGCTGTTTTGTTTGTAGGATGCGGCTCGCGCTCGGTGTTGCTGCGCGCTAGCTTGTTGGTCCTCCAGGAAGTGGAGGGAATCTCATCCTCCGCAGTAGGCCTCGATGCAATATTCTTGTTTATGTGCTGCATATTGTGTCTTAAGCTGGTTGTCACGTATAATGTTGGCTTTGTTTAGGCTTTATACTTGCCCTAGAGATGTAAATAGTCCCAGTGGTTAGCTTGTTTTATTCTCATATTAGCTGTTTTCCTAATTGTTTCCATAGTAATCTTGTCCTTGTGATGAAATTCTTTCAGTTTTCTTTAAGAGAATGAATATGTTTTATATTCTTTCAATCAAATGCTTCTGAAGCTGCTGGTCTTGTGTTTATAAGATCCAGTGTTGATTTAAGCATAGGAATTACAGTGAGTCAGCAATTGCAGTCCCAAATATATGTTGTATTTGATAGTTTATATTGTAAAGAATAATAAGAAAAAATGAGATTGAGTGTGGTTAAAAAAAACAAACAAACTTTAAAGACATTATTCCATAATCTAAAAGTTACCAAGTCCTTTATTGCGATTTCCGACATTGTAATTTGAGTTCTTGATCAAGCTTTTGATTGCTTTCAAAGACAGTATAATTAATCTTCTTAGCATCACAGATGACTGTTCTGTATCAAATATGTATTTATTGATTACAATAGTCTTTATTTTAGAGGCCTAGGTGAAATAAAGCTGATCTAAGTTGGTCCAGTGTAGCAATGAAATGGCCTTTTATCATACTACCAAGTTGGCATCATTTATTTTTGTTATTAGTGAAACATGCAATTAGTGAAATCCACAAAGGATTATTTTATTCACATCTCCAGAAATTACAGAAATCACAATGAAGCAAACTTCCATATGCAGACGGTACCTGGTGGGTAAATCTATCAATCAGCCTCTCTCATGGCAGAGCATGGCTTAGTTTCAGACCCTTTCAGAGGTAAATAAGATCAGTGGATAAGATCAGTTTTACATTTAACTGGCATCATTGCTAATGTCCCAAAAATAAGGAAATCAAGATTAATTTATTGTTGTTACCCTTCTGACAATCAAAGGAAAATATTCCAACATCTCATTACAGTTGAAAAAATGACTTAAATCTCTTTTTATGTTAGTAATATAGAAATCTCTACCTGCTGTATTTCCGGCATGTTATACCAATGTCAAAATATGTGGTGATCACAACTAAACCTTCAGAGTAATTTTGCTAACACACTGAGGTGGCCTATATTATTGCTGCTCCATATTAGAATGTCATGCAATTTGCGTGATTAATGTTTAATAGTCTTATGACGGTATCAGTGGAAATAAATCCTCATTTTCTTCACTTTCTCATCTGTCACATGCTTCCAACATTCACTGTGCGATTAAGCATCTTCAACACTGCCCTCGATGTCATTTGCGGATGTCTTCTGGATTGAGACTCTATTAGGCAGGATAATATTTCCATGCAGAGAGCATATTAATCACACTTGGAATATATTAACTAAAATTTGTGATATTTCGAAACGTCCCCGTATTATTTATATTTCACATTTTGATGTTGCAAAAATACCAAAGATGTTTCCCTTGCCTGCTGTGTATGTTCACTTTTTGTCATTTATACTGTGTGGAACTTTTTTTTTTCTTTGACAAATTTTCCCTCCAGACTGAATTCTAGTTCTTTATCACTTGTTTTAGCAAATTTGCGCATTGAGCTAACTGCTCGGTTTCATATTTTATTAAGACGATTCCTTTGAAGGCCAACGTATCAAGTGCATATGTCACATAAAGCAACAACATTATAATTTACATTAGTATCGTAAACGTTATAATGCAAAACAAAGAAAAGATTCATTTAACATTTTTAAATGGATCGATGAGTTTACTTGATGACCACTAGGGGATGTTTGGATGGATTCAAGATTCCACCACAATTCTGATCAACATATTAATGAATTACTATTATTATTAATGAATGAAATACACTGGAAAACTTTACTACATGTTAAATTTTTACTGTAGACTGGACCTTTTGGATATAAACTTACTAAACCATGAAACAATCATAGTTATTTTATTAACAGGTGACACTAGGTATGGGCTGCTACGAGAGTATCATAATTTGATGAGTGTAGAAAAAAACTATCGAGGTAGTTGCAATATGTTTTAAAACTGAATGTACAGCATGACCTAATTCTTTGTATTTATGTCAAGAAAAGATCAATTATTATTTTATTGGCTTAAAAAATAAGATTTTTGTAAAAGAGATACAATCTTTTTATTTCTGCAAGTAATATATAACTGGGAAAAATCTAACTATTTCCATGTTGTTTTGATTTTAATATCTATACAAAGTCAGTGTTACTGTTAATTTACTATATATACAGCACTTCCAGCTAAATTTAAATTTCACTTCCCACTGATCCTCGGCGCAACATGTAATGCAATTTGAAAACTAAATAAAATGCTAAAAAAACAATAGATAATAATAATAATAATAATAATAATAATTTATATGTCTGTTATATTATAATTGGTAATATATTTTGTCTAGAACTTAAACATTTTAACTATAATGTAGATATAGTGAGACTTATGGTGAGCAGTGAAATCAATGACAACAACAGGAGTGGCAAATACTCAGCCTTTGCATGACATTGCTGGAAAAAGTTTTTTTTTTTTTTTTTTAAGAAGCATCAAAGAAACAGAGTACACTTGCAATTTTTTCTTTGGACTCACGAACAAAACTTCGACAAGGAAAGTTAGATTTTTTATTTTTATTTTTTAAATCCTTACAGTTACAATTATTCTGTCCAGAGATCACATCTTTCTCAGTGAAGAACACGTCCTCTCTCCAAATGGGAAAGTAATTGCAGTCTTTGCCACCTATACTCCCACATAATAGCACTTAGACCCTGCAATTTTGTTTTCACTCTCCCTCACGTCTCTATCTGCATATGTTAAGTGTTGCAATTACACTGGAAAATTGCTTCCAACTACATGGGGTTTATTGGGTGGACAGTTTCTTTTATTGCTAAGAACATGTGAGGGAATAAGAGGGATACAGTTGCACTGTTCTGCTTGTACTGCTGGTGTAACTTTGTTTTTTGTTTGAAAAATATTGATTTTTTTTTTTTTTCAAAGTTTTTCTTGTTACTTGATTTAAATTCTTTTAGTACAGATTCACAGCAACATCAGCAGTAAAGCAATGTACACTTTAAGACTGGGGTTATTTGTAATGTTCAAAATATCTGATTTAAAAGGCAATCCAAACAAGCTGCCATTGTTGAAAAGGAAAATTAATGCAATTATTATTTTTATGTTAATAGTTCCTTAGTGTTGGTGGAGGTTCAACTGAATGGTTTAGTTCAAGTCCATGTGTTCAAATGGCCAGTCAAGGTCTACATAAATCAAATAGAGAATTTTGTGGCAGGACTTGAAAGTTGATGCCACAAACATGTCTTACTGTCTGATGATTTGTGTTGCAGCAAACAAACACCGGTTCTACAAAGGACTGATTTAGAGGACTGTGAATAAATGGATGCAAAACTTTTCAGTTTTAGATTTGTGTAAGAAAAACCCAAAAAACAACCACCACAAACACCACATTTAGTTTTTTCTGACATTAACAATATGCATTAGTTTGCATTGGTTTATTACATAACAGAATCAAGGTTCATGAACATTCTTGCAAGGCACCAAGACAGTGGTTTTCAACCTGCGGCTCTGGAGCCTCCAGTGGCTCTTTGGTCCTTCCAAAGTTGCTCTCAACAAGTTTGCCTAAAAATAAGAAAGCATCAATTGATGTTTTAACTATATAGGTATAAAAACAAATGCAGGTTTTAGCAGTTTTTCAGTTTTGTCATTGACTATTCTCATTAGAATGACACCACAGAAAGTACTAGTATTTTTTTAACTCCATTGTTATTTTCATTAGCTAGGACATTTTTTTTTTTTTTCGTTTTGCAGTTACATGTCTTTGTGGAATACATATCAACACATGTGTAAATGTTTTCTTACTTTTTTTTCCCTTTCCTGCTCTTCTGACTGCTACCAATCACCGATGGTTGCCACAGGACCACCAACCCGTTGTTGGGGACGTTCTCCTTTCCGCATCTGTAATCTCTCTGTCTGGTTGGTTCCTCCACCCCTCTGTGACCTGGGGATGAATGCACCAATGAGGAGCCTCACAGTGAGTCCGCTGGTCCTCCTTCACCCCATCCTCCTCCACAACACCTCAGTCACTCACTCACTCACTTACTCACAGAGTGTGTCGCATATATGCCTCGATGTCAGACGTGGTGGGCATTCCTGTCTCTATGAGCGTACTGTAGATGTGGGTAGTGTACTGTACACCATATAAGCCATGATGTTGACTAACTGTTGTGTGTTATTTACAGGGTATGCCTGATCGCATGTTATGTGCAGTGCTGGAGCAATTTCAGCTTTACTTTTCCCTTTGGTATGTGCGCTTTGTCTCCATTCACAGTGTCATTTCTTCTTGTGTTCTTATGTTGAAACGGCCTGTACAATTTTCTTTTTTCTGCATACACACGTTCACACACGCATACACATACATGCAGATGTTGGCAAGCACAGGTAACCACCACCTCACACTCTTTACACCATGCTGGTGCCTCTTCACTCAGTATGATGAAGATCTTGTGAGATCTTTTTAGGGATGGTAAGTTACTGGAGCTGTTCCAGTGTGAATACACTCGTTCTGTGTTCCATGCGTGCTACGTTGTGTATCACGGTGATCATTCAACAATGCAGCACATTTAGTTTTGAAGTATAAACCTATACTCTGGCATTTCAAGTCAGGGACATTTTCTTGATCTGACAGAAACCAAAGCTTGGTAATGCTTAGACATGTATTAAATGTATCCGTACTCAGATGTAGTTCTGATCAAAAGTTTACATCCACTCATCGGGAGCAAAAATGTCATTAAAATTGGACTTTATTTTTCTAACCTGTTTGCTTGGTGTGAATTGGTGATCATTTGTAATTTTGGACTTTATTTATCCAAACTATTTGTTCATTGTGAACTGATGACAGAAGAAAAACTTAAAAATATTGGACAAACACTTGAGTCTTTGAATTTAATTCAGTTTATTTTAAATGCTAAATATCGGTTTAGCTATCTAAGAACAGTGTAGTAATCTGTAAGCTAATGAAGGGCAATAATGCCAATCATGATATTTTGTGCATTTTAAATATCACTACAAAAATAAGGTAATAACTTGCTAACAAAAATACAATACCATAACGTTTTGTCTATATTGTGTATTGTATATTTATAAATATAACAATGACATCCAGCATACCTGTTAGTCTATTATTACATTATTGGCTGCAATTATTCAGTTATTACATTTTCAACAATCTCTGGCTTTGGCATCAACTTACTCACTATCCAACAGCATAATAACATATTATAGTATTGGCAAAATGTTGTTATGTTATTGACTTACAAACCTCATTACATTATTGAAAAGCTGCTACATTATTAGCTTTAGTACATTTTAAATGGTTAGAAGTATTAAGTCATTGCCAGGTGGTGCATTATTACATTATTGGTTGCTACACAACCCGACCAGTGTTTAATGCCTAAATGTCCCTTTGGAGGTTGCACCTCTACCACAGGCATTTAGTAGCTGCCAACAAGCTTCAGGTATGAGTATTGCTACATATTTGACCAATCCAGTTCATTTAAAGAGATTGCTTTTCTGCCATGAATTTAACTTTTATATGTAGTCTACAAATTTCCCATAGAGTAGAGCACAGGGCTTTCCAAAAATCTTAATGTTGCTTTTTCTGTACCAAACACAGTTTTAATGTATTTTTATTAGGCGTCACTGACCTTTTGGACTACTGTGCCTACTGTCCAGCATGGTTTTGATAGCATCTATTTTGCTGCCAGTGGTACTGGTCGATTGCCCAATGTCAACAGAATAAAGAAGAAGGAGCACAATCTCTAAATCCCCCAACCTTTCTCTCAACTAGGTGGATGAATCTTGGACTTATCCAGGTGTTCCCTCAACACAGTGATCCCAAATATTGAGAATACAGCTAACGTCAGTTTATTGTTTAATCACTTCACCCTGGATAAAAACAAAACAAAAAACATTTGAGTTAATCATGAAAGACCAAAGGTGAGATGGCATTCATTGCCTTTAAGTGCATGTAACTGTCTGACCAGAACTTTAGCCTCACATAAAAGTCAGTTTACCACCAAACTCCCATGTTTTTTTTAACCTCCAGGTAAATATGGCCAACAATGACTTTACTGCATTATGTATGCAAGAAGTGTATAAATTCAGGATGAAATCTAGGCTGTTAAGAGTTATAACTATAGTTCTGCCACTGCCCTGACTTGGATGTAGCCAGAGTGCTCTCCACTTCCTCATTTAGCTTTGGTCATTGTCCTGTTCGCCTCCCTCTCCCTGTCAGATCCACTCTCTGTATAGCACAGCTAGTCCCAGCATGCTGAAGAGGAAACAGAGTTCCCGGGTCGAGGCCCAGCCCATGACCGACTTTGGGCCAGATGAGACCCTTGCGGACAGTGCTGACATCTTCTGGATCAACAAACCAGTGAGTCCACCTGTAGAAGAAGCCTAGTTGACCAGTTAGTACTTCACAGTAAGAGAAAAAAAAAAAAATCCAGTCACACTTTGTTGTTTTTTGTTTTTTTTCCCTTTTCTGTTCTGTTCATACAGTGGGTCCATTCCTTGCTGCGAGCTTGTGCCATCATCAGTGTCATCTCTGTCTGTATGAACACTCCTAAGACCTTTGAGCATTACCCTCCGCTGCAGTATGTGACATTTACCCTGGACACGCTGCTCATGTTCCTCTACACTGCCGAGATGATAGCCAAGATGCATATAAGAGGAATCATCAAGGTAGTTTCACTAAGACTGTTCATAACTGTAATGATAGTCCCAACAGGCACAAAACCTCAAAGTAAATATTAATACAGCAAGAAAATAACACATATTTTCTGTTATGTAAAGCTTAACACCTTGATTCCCCATACCTTAATCCAGTGGCTGGATGTTTGGCACAGCTGGTTACAGACTTTTGTTGTTATTGTTACAATGTGTCGGAGATTTAAACACAGGTAGAAATGGAAGAGAACATATACTGAATGAGCCGATCAGCTTTGCCTTTAGAGATGAAAATTATCTGGGGTATTTTTCTTTGCTATTAATGTGCTATTTGGCATCTTATTCTTATTTTGTTAGGTTAGTCTGTGACCCTAACTTGCTCTTACTGTGTGTTTGTACATGGTTGTCTTTCTCTGAGGAAAATTTTGTTGGGAAGACATTAAAAAAAAAGATGATCCTGAGTTCCATCTAAACCACATGAAAATGTGGGTGAAAAGTGAAAGGTTAGATGTTATTTACACATTGTGCAAGTTCAGAAAAAAATTCTGTGTTCTCCCTATTTTGTAACCTTTTGTAGAAGCCATTTGCTTTTTTCCTGTGCCAGATTTCCAAAACAAATGCAGGAAACACACTCAGACGAAAACACATTGAAAAAAAGTGAACATAATCATTTTACAAACTGTTTAGACAATTTATTTGGGTGTATGAAAATTCATTGCAAGATGAATTGTACTGTACATCGTATGAAATCTCTTACGTTTATTTGCAGCAGGTTGTTTCCTTTTACTTTAACAAAAATAAGCTAACCAGTGATCACTTACTGTCATAAAAATTTAGGAAAATCAAACTTGCACATCAGTGATTGCTAACAGTAAAAAAAAACAAAAAACAAAAAAAAAAAACTCACAACTAGAGGCCTGCATTAGCATGGGAAAAACACCTTTGTTTCTGGTTCTTTTCATGTTAATTTTTCTGTTTAACACTGATGCATCTTCTGAGGGTTGTTATTCATTTAAATAATATTTAACTTGTGCTAATTCTTTATATTTCATAAGTGATGAGTCAAAAATTATGGGAGCTTTTAGTAATATCTGTAAATGTAAAAAAAGGTTCATGTTTAATTATCTTATCTTCTATTGAACTTAATGGCACCTGAAACTTTTGCTGTCTTCTATCATATTGTTGAAAGTGCTGGAGTGTATATATATATATATATATAAAAATTCACATTGCGTAGGAATGTAATAGCATGGTTTTGCCCTTGTCAGTGCATGTAATCAAACATGGTACTTATCTGTAGAGTGTTCAGCACACACCCTTCCATTTGCAGCCTTTCTTCCTGAGAAAGATTGACTCCCTAAGAGCTTCTTACACAGTCTCTCTCTGTAAGTGGTAATTAAGGATGGCCGTTTCAACTGGCCCCTTGGCGTTTCAGCTTCTTTGCACTATAGGGCCTTTGAATTTTTTGTCTTATCTCATTGAAAACAGGCTGATGGAACGCTGTGGTCAATCTGTCAAAGTGGGCACTGTCATTTCAAATTTCTTAGTTGCATTTTTTTTTGCTATGTAACCTTTTAAGTAAAATAAATACATACAAGTATTTGATAAAACGTACTCATTAAAGCATCATGCAAAGCTAATCTTGCATAAGTAATGGTCTGAAATATCCCTGCATATGATTTTTATTTGTTAGCTTGCTGTCAAATATATACATTATTAAATCCATTTAATATTTCTTATCTTTCAAGTCTTTTCTGTGACTCTTTTTAGGGTGACAACTCCTATGTGAAAGATCGCTGGTGTATGTTTGATGGCTTCATGGTGTTTTTCATCTGGGTCTCCTTGGTACTTCAGGTGAGTTGCATTATTTATTGTTTTTAAAAGTAACAAATAAAATTGCCTCTTTGACTGCGTATTGCATTTCTCACTTTAGGCCTATATTTATGTTACAAATTTATTTATTTTTTTCTTATTTGTTAAGGTTTTTGAAATAGCAAAGCTTGTGGATCAGATGTCTCCATGGGGAATGTTGAGAATACCCCGAGCGCTAATAATGATCCGTGCCTTTAGGATCTACTTCCGCTTTGAGCTCCCCCGTTCCCGGATCACCAACATTCTGAAGTAAAATGCTACTTTGAGGATTTTTTGAAAATATGTCGACACTTTGTGGATAGGTATCTTTGTAGTGATGCAAAATCTGCTTTCTCTGTTCTGTTTCCCAGGCGCTCGGGGGAACAGATCTGGAGTGTCTCGATCTTCCTCCTGTTTTTTCTCCTGCTCTACGGAATTTTGGGTGTTCAGATGTTTGGAACCTTCAATCGTCACTGTGTTACAAATGATACAGAAAAAGAGTAAGCATCTTCTAAAAATAAAACAGTTCTTTAATTTTAGATTTTATTCTCTGATGGAATAATTCTGAAAACTAAATGTTATTGCTCTTGGATTTGTGGCATTATGTGAATCATTATATATGCGGTATATGCTAAAACAGCTGGTTGTCGTGATATTTTCTTATAGAATAATTTTTTCATAATCGCGTGTAATAATTCTATTATCTAAACATAATTAATCTGTTATTGCAATAGCATATTCTCACACTGAAATCTGTAGAAAAATCCAACCTTTATTTTGTGCATATTTACTTAGCAAGCTATTTATAAAAAGACACATTAGCAGCCACGTTTCAGATTTGTATTTGTAAAAAAAACAACACTATCTATTTTTCCTTCCACATTACAATTACGCAGCAATGTGTTAAGATAAGACGTATTTTATTGATTCCAAATTTGGGAAACTTATGCTTTTTGTGCATTTTTGCAATGCTCTTGATATGGTTGTGAATACATTTTATAGTTTAGACTTATTATAGAGAAGAACATTGTTGACATGCTCTTCCCTATGTGTGGAAATTTAAGTAATTTTCTTTTTTTAAATGCCTGTGGGCATATGCTGACATAAACAGGTGACCTTGAATAATTTCTAAAGATTTTTTTTTTATTTATTCAAATAAAATAAAAAAATCATTGGCTTTCTGTTTTCACAGGTCATTTTGACCCTAATGCTGGGCTTCGTTTACCTCATGTTTGTCGTCACGAAAAATGACTAGGTTTCCTAAGACATGTTGATCTATTTCAGGCCTGCATAATTAGCTTTTATCAGGATTCATCATTGTGCCTCTGATTGCCCTTTGTGACAGTGCATTAAATTATCTCTTCTGATCCTGTAACCCCTAATAAACAATTTGGATGAGTGTCTGGGCAGGCAATTTAAGAGAATTAGTTTTCATTAGTCAAAGCAAGCAGATTCTGGAAAATCCTTTACCTCAAAGAAAGTTATACCTATAAAAAAGGATTTGAGTCGCACTAAATTCAAATTTTTTTTTTTTTTTTAGAATTATTAGGTACTTTATATAAGGTGTGATTTTCTTTTGTTTTTTACCCTTTTGTGTAGCAATGTGACGTGGAACAGCTTTGCCATCCCCGACACTCACTGCTCCCCTGATGGAGAGGGCTACCAGTGCCCTCTTGGTTTCAAATGTGTGGATCTAGAAGATTATGGCCTCACCAGACAGGAGCTTGGTTACAGTGGATTCAATGAACTAGGTATATGTTGTTGTTATCAATGTATGACATTAAATCAGATTGAACTCTTCCGGTTTTTTGGCCATTTACAATTATTGAAACCATTTATATTTACTATGTAAGTATTAAGTAATATTTTTTCTAGACTTCCTTTCAGATTCTGAAGTTTATTTACATTTTCTTAGTATTTGGTAGAATTTCTTTTTGAAATGGTGTAAAATTGTTCAAAAGTGTTTCTGCCTTCCTCAGCTGGGTTGACTGAGTCAGTCACAGTTGTATGCCTTGCTCAAACAAGCCTTTTGGATTTGCTTCTGAATCTTAAATTAAAACTTGAAATATAGTTTCTTTGTCCTTAAGCAATTTTAGATTCCTGTCATTTTGAATGAAATGTTTTTGCTGAAGCCTCAATTACCTGGATGATCTGGAACTGGATTTTGTTTTTGCTTCACAGCTGTATTTCCCCATGTCATTCTTTACTGTTGATTTAATTCATTTTTTTAAATGCACCAGTTTGATATGCAGCGAAACTCTCAAACAATGTGATACTGCCACCAATATGCACACCACAGGACATGTTTTTTTTTTAATGAAGATCTTTGCCCCTGACTCTATTTGCAAGCGATAATCTGGCTTGTTTTTTTTTTTTTTTTTTGGAGTAACTGCTCCTCTCTGATTGGCTCCTCCTGTTAGCTTTGGCAAGTATCCCCACAATGTCTTCTGCTTTTGATTTGGGTTTGATTCACGTAATTTGCATCAAAACATGCTACTTTGTGGAAAACAGAACTGGCCTCCTTCCTGTGATCACTGCTGGACAGTCCTATGCTGTTGCTTGTCCATAGTTTAATCAGATCTGCGAATTTTAAAAGTAACAATAACCTGCAGATCTGTTCTGAGGACTGTCTCCAAGTATGAAATCAGTGTTAGACCAATAGTGCCCAACTCATGTTCATCATCATCTTATGTTTTCTCCTGTCTTGTCATACTCATTTCTGTTGATTGGCCCATAAACTCCGATTCAACAAATTGAATCGAAGTATGGAAATCTTTGAAAATCTTTGACTGAAAGTATATTTGTATTTTTATTCTCCTGGTTCTGCATTTCCTAGGTACAAGTATCTTCACTGTGTATCAGGCTGCATCACAGGAGGGCTGGGTGTTTCTCATGTACAGAGCCATCGACAGTTTCCCGCGCTGGCGCTCCTACTTCTACTTTATAACTCTCATTTTCTTCTTGGCTTGGCTTGTCAAGGTTTGAGCTTCTGTCTTTCTACTGCACAATAATTACAGAAGGCAGTTATACATGAAAAAAGCTCAGGTTAATTGACATCACCCATTATTTTACCTACTGGAGTAGTGACTTCTCCTTGTTAGTAAAACGTTCTTGGGCTAATTAGTGAAGGACTGTCATCTAATATATAGTGAAGAGAGCTCATGCACAATTCTTTTTTTTTTTTTGTGGTCGTTTACTTTTAATTGTCTTAGCATATCTTGGGTTCACTCCCGTTGTCCTTTCTACTCCAGAATGTGTTTATTGCTGTCATCATTGAGACGTTTGCAGAGATCAGAGTGCAATTTCAGCAGATGTGGGGGTCGAGGAGCAGCACCACGTCAACTGCTACCACACAGGTACGACTATCACACTCATAGGCACAAAGTGAACGACGTCGCCCTCAAATTGTCATGATGGCAGCTTGGGTATATTGCGCACCCTGGCCTTTCAACGTGAACCCCACAAAGCTCCACAGCTAGGATAATCTGTCAACAGATGTTCAGATGAGACCATAATCAAACTTTTTCACTGACATGCACAACGCTGACGTGTAGCGCAAAACCAGCACTCACTAACAATGGTGTGCTGGGAAGATGCTTTTCTTCTTCATGTAAAGTGAAGCTAGTCAGAGGTGATGGAGCCAAACCTACTAAACGCTGCAAAAGACTAGAGATTGGAGTAGATATTTATTTTGTAGCAGGACAACATACATAACATACAGCCAAGACGTAATGCACTGGTTTAGTTCAAATCATATCCATGTGTTAGAATGGCCTAATCAGAGTCAATTGAGAATCTGTGGCAGCATTTGTGGCTCTCAGATAGTCTCCATCCACTCTAAGCTTGACCTAATTTGCAAAAAAGAAAAAAAAAAAAATAAGAATGGTTAAGAAATGCCAGATGTGAAATGTTTGTAGAGAAGACTTAGATTTATGACTGCAGCAAAAAGAGTTCCTACAAAGTCCGGGAAGCTGAATTTAAACTGACACCACACTTTGTACATTTGTATGTGTAAACATATTTGAAACCATGGGGCATTGTTTTTTTTTTTTTTTCTCCTTCACAGCAGTGTCCTCCTTTGTGTTTTTTCATCTAACCGAATCGCATTAAAAACACATTGAAGTCTGTAGCTGTATCATAATGAAATCTAAAAAAGTTCACGGGGTAGCTGGCAAAGCAGAGGACTGTAGATATTTAAATGAGTGACAAAACATTCATGATAGCATCCAAAGTTAGTTTTTTACCCCCCCGACACATAAGGCTGTTGGTTATTTAAAAATATGCTTTTGAATAATTAACTAATTATCTATCTACTCGTAATCAAGCGTTGCTTCATTTGATTTCTTGGGAAATTGAGAGTTGATCATGAAGTGTACATATATGGACCTTTTCAGCTGTAAGACTTTCAATATAGCTTATGAGAGTCTAGAAGAATATTCACAAAATATTCCAGGATGTGGATTTATTGAATCAAATACAAGCATGTATTGAATCTGTGGCTGTGCTGTAAGTCGGAGTTTTGATTAGTATTTAGCATATTTCAAGATTTACAATTTTCTTTCTTTTCTTTTTGTTTGTCTTGTATCAAGGAAAGAATCCAGTACTTTATTATAAGCCACCAAAAGCAGAAGCAAATCTGAAGTAAAAATCTAGCTGCCACTTTTTAAATGTTTTTGCTGGCATGAGGGAATCGCAGATTAAAATGACAAATGCCACTGGTACTGAATCATATGAACTACCTCTAGCTGGTGTTAGAATTGAAGTGACTCTGTTTAAATATAAATATGTGATTCTTGGCAGGGTTTTTTTTTTTGTAATCTTTGCAGTCATATTTCTGGGCTTTGCCAGTGACTACTTACTAAAATGAAATGAACACAAATATGATTAGTCTGAGTGTCAGTGTAGTTCCAACCACTCTGTAGTCCAAAAATATAATCGGCAGAAAATCATTAATGCTGCGTGTATTTATAAGAAGAATATAATAAGATTTAAGCTTTATAAAAAGCTTGGAGTTGAATTATTTTTGTCAGGAAAAGGAAACATACCAACAAGGATTGAAATTAGATCTTGATAATTAGCAGTTATTAATATAAGACTCACATATGTATGTTGGTGTTTTAAATGCAACTCCCTGGTACATTTATGTTTTAGACTCAAAGTAGCAAAGGAATTAGTTCTTGAATTGTCCTGTTTATGAGTCACCAAAGTCAACAAGAATTATCACAGCAAACTCACCTGCTTAAATTTAAGTGTAACAATTTGTATCACAATTGATCCACCAAAGTAAAGAAGCAGGCAAACTGCAGTAGGGATAAGGAATATGAATAAAAAAATGTTATAACAATAAAAAGTAAACGTCAAAAGTATTTAAAAAGATTGCAGTAATTTTAAGCAGCATATCAGTACATGATGTTGGAACCATGCTACTACAACAGTAATTACTGAGGGGCTTCTCTTATGCAATTTCAGACTTCCTGTAGTGATTTCCAGTATTTGGACACTTTTCTCTAAATAATCGTCTTACTTGTGATGGGTTAATTGCAATATTGGTATGCAGCTTTTAAAACAAAATTCTGAAGGCGGCATTTGTCACGACACTTCAACTAAAAGTGATTGTTCTGTTTCATTTTTCACAACATGATGCCATTTTTCTCCTAAAATGTGACTTCAACCTAATGCTACATGATGTGGTGGGAAGAGGAGTTATAACAGTCAGATTGCAACTTGGGTTTAATGTCGTCTTCCTCATTTAGCTTAAATACAGAAGAAAAAATAATAATAATGCAGTTTCAGCTAGTTATAAGTAAGAAAAAGTAGTTTCTTACTTGAGAAAAGTTATGGTCATTACCAACACCTCAGTCATCTTAAGGTCTTGCTCCCTGCTTCTGCCATCTTTAGTAGCTGTTACTACGAAAGCTTTAGTGTGTCTCCAAAAAGCAGCCAAATAACCATTTTACATGGCTGAGTGCTTCAAAATGGTGCCATTGTGGACATGAAATTATGCATCTGCAGTTGTGTTTTCCTGTCCTAGTGGATATGACTCAGAAGAAGACTCTTTCTGTTCCCCAATTGTGCATTTTAAAATTGCATTTCCGCTTTGAAAACTGATCGAAAGGCTGAGTGTGATTTATTTATTTTGCATACTTCAAAGATTTTCAGGCCTTGCGGCTCTGAAATGTGGTGATTGATTCCTAGAGGAAAATTTAGTCTCAGAAAGTATTTTTGATCAGTGAGAACATAAAATATTGATGTCATGAGCAGTTTTTAGTGACACGCCTTGGGAAATCGCGAAATCATTTTTTATTAGTTTAGTAATTCATGAACATGCTTGTGCTGCTGGGAAAATGGCAAAGACCTTAAAAGAAATTGCCATTTTTGTCACCATGCAATTTAATTGTAATCTCATTGCCATACCTAATCTCTGTCTTAGAGGGAGGAGAGCTAATTAGCCGTGCCACAACACTTTAGTGTCAGTCACAGAAGGTGAAGTAAAATAAGCCTTTCTTCAGCCTCCCGAGAACTGTTGAAAGGGTGGCAAAAATCTGTGCCACACTTTCCATTACTGGACTTTGCCATATTCCATCCAGATTTATTGTTCTTAATAGAGATTAGGCTTCAAAGATTAAATAAAACCGAGAAACTTTAAGGGGAAAGATTTTCCTTCTTTATCCACAACATTACATTATCTAGCAAGTTTTAACTTGCAGATTGCACATGAAATAAAAGTGAACTGAAGACAAATCTGGCTTCTATCGTCTCTGTATGTCTGACGCTCTGCAAGACGACAGTGTCTGTGCCGGATTAGGTGATAATAAAAGCAAGATGATAATCGCGTTGGATTGCAAAGCACAGCGTTGGCAGGATGAGAGAATGTTGATGTTCAGGTAGGAGACAAAAGCCGAAACAGTGTGGGAGGCAGGGAGGCAATCAAAGAGTGGAACAGTAAATGGTTGAAGGATTTATGTGGGTCTTACGCAGTGAGAGATTAGACGCACCTTAAATTAGCCGTGCGAAGCAACAGGAAGTTTAAATCTGGAAAAAAAAAAAGATGCACCCAGTGGAGCTTATGCAGTCCTCAGGGTTGTCATCTGCTATTATCTAGCCAGCCTTACTCTATTTGCACATCGTCACCATCATTTGCATAGACTCGCCAAGTTGTTTGTTTTGACCCCTTTCAAACAAAAATATATCTTTGCTTCATCTACTTCACTGTAAATGAAAAAGGAAGGTATAGAAATAGTATGTTCTTACGGTGGATGAGATCCTGCAAAAACGACGACATCGAATCTACAATTCTTTATACGGTTTGCTCTGTGGTAGAAACCCCCACCACCCCCCGTTACCATGGCAGTGACCGATGTGATTTAAAATGTTTTCATAACTGCAAACAAAGCATTCCTGTTTTAAACAAATGACTCATAATTAATGGTCTGACTGAGTATGCAGGCCTTCTAATATTAGCATTCATATTTAGGTGAAGGTCTGTCATAATTAACCAGAATATTATTGAAAAGTGAATTTATTTTAGAAAATAAGAAAAAATCATGTACTGATTTCACTAAGATAAATTCCTAGTGAAATTAACTCATCAGCCACTTTGCTATGCACATATGTTTCCAAGGTGTATATAAAAGTGGTCTGACATATCTTTGTCCTCGAAAATGCTTAAATTCTTTCTGGCATAGAAATACATCTGAAATGGTTCAGAGATTTTGGTCAGTAATTACAAAGCAGCATCATAGAGGATGATTACGCTGTAATCATAAAGGGATGGACTAAGGTTGCACTATGGAAGGTTGTGATTTTTTTTAAACGAGTCCCAGCACCAACATGCGTCAAACTCTACTTGAGAGCCAGCATCCTGCGATTTCTAAATGTCGAGAAGGTAATTCATCCAATTGATTCAGGTTTTCTAGTTCACTGTGAAAGGATGCAGGTCACCAGCTCTCAGAAACTAGAGTTTGGCATCCCTTTGCCAATACACCACGACCAGCAGCCTAAACAATGACAGAACATGTCCATGACATTACCCAGCCTGTTTGTCTCCAACAACTATGCCACATTAAAAGCCACTCTAATCCCCATTCTCTGCCATTCTAATGCTGCGCTTGATCGACAACAAGTTGTCCTTACCCTGTCTAGACTTCAAAGTGCAGTAAACAGCTGCCATGTGATTAGCTGATTTTCTGGATGAGTTAACAAGCAACTGAACAGATATGCAAAATAAAGTTTCCAGCGAGTGTATTTCAAGCATTTATGTCTGCTTGTTTTGACGATTATGGCTGAGAAAAACCAAATGTTCAGTTTCTCAGAAAATGCTATTATTGTGGTAGGCATTGTGAAGTGCCCATTGAGGTGCGATCTCTCTGGAAAAAATGCGATGCCATTCTGTCTTACATAACCCTTAATCTTTGGGCTGTTGGTTTATTTTCCTTTGTGAAATGACTTGTTTCAAATCTTCCAAAAGCAGTTCTTTTCCCAGGACTTAGCCATTCTGAAAGTTTAACTGTATTCATCTTTGCTCAATCACAGACTTCAATTTTTTCTTTAATTTTGGTTGGAAGCTTCTTTTTTCTGGCTTTTCAAAGCATCCAGTCTGTTTAAGAAAAAGCAAAGCAAAACTATATTTTCATGCTGGTGAGTACAGCAACTTATTGACTCCAAAGAAATCCAATCTTTTTATTTCATGATCGCAGAAATACAGCCTGCAATGCCGGGCTCACAATGACGAACCAAAACCACAAACACATTTTCATACATCGTTTAGCTTATTTGGCCTTCAACTACATTGCTTCTCAGACAGGTTCACATTCTTTTGTCTTAGAGGTTTAAATGTCAGCATGACAATTAAACCTAAATTAAGTTTAGGTTAAATTGTCTTAAGCCTAAATGTCATTTTGTCCCTTTTCTGTACTGTTTGGCTTGCTATGAGCCCAATTTTTTTCCAGGAGGGAAACGGATGGAGCTGTCTTCCACTTGACACTTCACACTGATCTAGCATCATCAATTCATGTCTATTTCATATCCCCTGTGACAACCAACAGTTGAAAAATAATTTTCTCATATTGTAGTGTAAGGAAGTGTAGTTTTGGTACACCAATCTTAAAGATAAAATACTAAAATAAGATTAGCAGAGGAGTGCACTACAAAAGATAATTTTCTTCAAACTGCTATAAATGGTGTCTTTTAATTTATGTTCAACTCAAATTTCTCTTATAATTTTATGAAGACTGTTTAACATTAGAAATTAACCACAACACATTTTGACGTCGACAATTTTAACATCACCGCCTGCTGGACCGACTCATTTTATCTTCCCGGATCGTTTATTCCAGAGAGGATTTACAGTTGGGATTTTTTTTGCACATATAGAGGATTAAATTACTTACAACAAAATGTTACATTGATGATTTAGGTATGTGGACTCAATACGGACACATGTATTGATATGCACATTCATGATCTTCGTTTTTTATTATTTTTTTGTGGACAGTTTTCTTTCTGCCTCTTTTTTGTGAGCGTTTTTACTGCAGATAGTTGCTGTGCTAAACGTGCTTCACAGTATACATGATTAACCTTTATTATCATCATATTTACCCCTTTCCTTCCTCCTTTTTTTGAAAGTAAAGGAAAAGGTTTTAATGTGTGAACTAGCTGTCTTGTGTAATTGAATGTCTCAGGGTTATTTTTAGTTGTTTTATTTGTTTTTTTTTCCACTTTTAGACCCCACGGCGACCTCACCGCATTTAGAAGCTAGCATCCTGTTTTGGGTGGGCTCGAATCTATGTGCACAATGCCTTGAGCTTTATTTTTGTAGCCACAGATGTTTCATGATGATGTAGCCACGGGGTTTCTGTGTGTGTGTGTCACGTCTACTGCTTCAAATGATGCGTCTGGTTCTGTGTGTTTGTGAGCATTTTCTACCACTTATTTGCTGCCCTTATGCCACAGATGTTCCATGAAGACGCTGCCGGAGGATGGCAGCTTGTTGCTGTGGATGTCAACAAACCACACGGTAGAGCGCCTGCTTGCCTTCAGGTGAGTACACCGCATAATGAATAGGCTGCTGGTGGGAAGTACTGCTCTCAGTGTCCCGTAGGCAATTGCATATTCTACTTGTGTGGCCAAAGAAACACTCGGCGAGCGTCATCATCCATTTGGAACTTGCGGCAGAGTCATCCGCGCCTTATTGTTTTCACATGCGTCACCGTATTCAGCTGTTGCATTCAAGACTCGGTGACTCGATTACGAATGAGGAGAAGTTAATGTTTGATGCGCAGAGTTGCGCTAATGACTTATATTTTGACGGGCGCCGGGTGTTGCCCGGGCTGTGCGAGCCGAACGATTGAGCTGTAAAGATGAGCTGAAAGTAGCGGGTGTTGTTTAAAGCTGGGATGCTGTTGATAGGGGTTTGGTTTGGGAGTAAAAGGCATGGCCCTCGCTGTGAGGGACTGCCAGTACAGTCTACGGCAACAGGAGGGAGGACAGCTGTCAACACGCCTTCCTGGAGTAAATACTTCTCCAGACACACACACGCACACAGGAAGCAAAGCAACAAAGAAGTACAGAGAAATTGGATAGAGAATGAGAGAGAAAATAGGAGTATTGAGAAATGGAGCTTTTCTATTAAAGAAGTATTCTCCCCAGAGCCCTATCTTCAGTAGGAGGGAACATTTAGATGGAGGGATAACCAGAGGGGTAAACACAACTGACTTCCCTTTGAGCCATGTGCAACGTTATATGCAGCACTCAACAACTTCTTTGTTTCTCTCCTGCAATCATACTAATAAGCTCTTACTGTTACTTTGTTCCAAAAAGACCTTTCTGCCAGAAGGAGCATCACAAATCCAGAAAAGACTAGAATTAGATCAAGTTCAGAGTCAGACAGTTTTTGGCGCTGTGTTATACGCGCGGTGCATTTGTAAGAAATTATTTACACCTTCTGTATCTAGAATCCCTCTGATTAGTATTGAAAATGAAGGGATGTGTGACTTTTTTTATTTTTTCAAATAGCTTTTCAGCGGATGTCAGTCAGACTTTGTAGTCTGGTTTAGATCAAAGCACATTCGCATGTTAGAATGGCTCAGCCCAGACCTGAATCCAATTGAGAATCTGTTGCAAGACCTGAGAATTGATGTGCACTTTTGCTCTTACTCCAGTCTGACTGAACTTGAGTTAGATGGCAGATCACAAAACATTCAAGTCAATTCATAACAGTTCAAAAATAATATAAAAAGACAGAATGGGGAAATATGGATGCTTTTACAAGCCACTGCATGTGGTAATAATGAATTGCTTATGCATTCATGTTTTCATGATTAAACTAGAGGAATATTAGGAAGTGTTTGTTTGGGAGGAAAATAAGTAAATAACATGCCGCTGTCAGGATGAGCTAAAGATCTGGGTGACAACACTTTTCAAGCCAGGTAAAAAATTGGGATTTACCTTTACGTTTTATGATGGTGAGACATTTTTAAGGCCATAATAACAGACTAGAAATATGGCAGGTTACAGTCGTTGTCAGAATCTTTCTTTTTGCATTCTGTGACGTTCTTCAACTTTATTTGTTTATTTCTGCTTTATTTAACATGTCAAGTGTCAGGCATAAGACGGATAATCAACAATAACTTTAGTGTTTGAATAGTGCTGACAATGAAATGAATCACATGGTGCTTGAATTCAAAAGACATCAATTGTTTTGGTTGTCACAAAGTGACAGCGTTTTGTGGCATGCAGAGCCATCAGATTGCTCAAAAACTTCTTACATTTCCTTCACGCTTTCCAGAAGCTGCAATGTGTGAGACACAGTTTTAAAGCCAACTGTTTTTCTCTCTCTCAAATAAACTTGTATATGTTGCTCATATACTCAAAAGTATATGAAGCCGTCTTGACTGTGGATGGGCAATATTTCTTTAATTTTGAAGATCTTCTTTCTTTAAATATGAATTTCATGTATACTACATCAATTGGTTATTTTTTTATTTATTGATTAATCTTTACTGGTAAAGATAAAAATGAGAATGTGAAAACGGCAACAAAGAGGCAGACTTTTAGAAGTTTGAGAGATGGATTCTTACTGTGAACAACATTTCTGTTCACAGTAAATAGATACGTGTGATTGCAGTTTTCTTAGTCAAAATTTAAATGTACCATTCACAATAATAATAGCCTTCTGTAATAAGGCTATGAAGTGGCACCTCACTCTTGATGCCTTTGTGGCTTTATGATATGGAGCTGTAACATGAAGAATTACTGTTCTGACTTATTGAAGAAACTTTCAATTACAAGAAATAGCTACCTTTTATTCTACCTCGTGTAGCGAAAAAATGGTAACGAACTTCAACAACTGACCAAAGAAATATTTGAATTCTGCCACAGATTGCTTCAAGTGAAGCCATTTCATTGTAGCCCTGCTTTATGTTTAGGGTCTTTGTACTGCTTGCATCACTCTAGTCTTTAAATGTTTGCAACCTCTTGAAGAGTTGCCTTGTCATTAGCGCCATCCATCTTCCCATCAACTCTGACCAGCTTCTCTGGACATCTGCCATGATGCTACCATCACCATATATCACAGCAAGAACAATGAGTTCAGGGTAATGTACAGTGTTAGTTTCTGGCCAAACATGCCATTTTGCATGTTGGACAGAAACATCTTTTACTGGCCTGTGCAAAATTGCAAATAGGACTTAATATGATTTTTCTTCAACAATGGTTTTCTTCTTCCCACTCTTCTAAAATGGCCAGATTTGTGGCGTACACAACTAATTGTCCATTCAATAGATTGTTCCACCTCAGCTGTGGATCTCTGTAGCTCCCTCAGAGTTACTATGAGTCCCTGGGCTGCTTCTTAGATAAACGCTAGGGATAATATTTTAGCACTTAATTCAGCTTTAAACTTCTCCACAGCTTTATCCCTGACCTAGCTGATGGTCTTAATGATGCTGTTTGCTCATTTATAATCTCTAATATTCTAAGGCTTGTCTCAGAACAGCTGGATTTATCCTGAGAAATCTGCTATAGTCGGGTGAAACTGCACAACATATTGAATTGGAATCATCAACGCAATGTCAATGTCTGCATTAAATGAATTATGAAGGAATGTCTGGATGAAATATTTGGTAGTCTAAGTATTTCAGATACGATGTATTACTATTCTGCTTTCAAGTTTATATTTGGCCACTTGGAAGAACTATCACCGTTCTTTAACTCGTATTTTGTTTTAGATGTTTCTCAGCTTCAGCAAACCTGATTCAAATGGGTGCATTACCTCTTTAGCATATTGTCATGCTGTTGTTGACATGTTGTTTGAAAACTGTGATAAATGATAATCATACGTGATCTGCGGCGCATTGACTCGTGTAGACGGTAAATACTGTGTGCAGACATGGGGTCTCTGTTGAAGCAATATCACTATGAGATGATGTCACATTTATAGAACACTGAATGAGCTCAGATTAGAAAGCTTCAATATTTACCAAGTACCGAGGCATCACTACTTATGTAAATATATGCGCACTAGCGGATGTTGTCGGTCCACAGTGGCGTTTCTCTGTGAAATGTTACACACAGAACAGTTCTTTATACTTTAAACAATCCCGTTCCAATATTACATTGTGAACATAAACATCGTGTTGTGACATGTTGCGATATTATGGGTTGCAGTTCTTCCTGTGCTCTCTCTTCAAAGTCATGCTGAAAACTTCAAAACAGTCTCTTGCTCGCTTATGTCAGAGGGGAGCTGCGCTTTTGATTGGACAGGTAGAACAAAGAAAAGCGGCGGGCACCCAGCCTGTCTGGCCATCTGTGAGTGCTGGGGAAGTGAAGTGTGAGTTTCTGTTCTGTTCTGCCTGGCTCGAGAGTAATTGGCCATCAAATGATTAAAATGTTTCAGAGCTGGCAGGTGGGTGCTTTTCGCAAAGAGGTCGCCAGCGTGTATCCTTTATATAATCCCTCTATACCTGTTAGTGTCTTTCGAACCACCTGTATGTTTCTGGTCTGGTCCGTGTTTCTCTGACTGTCAGAGCCTGTGGAGCCTGTTGATGCCTGGCTGTTGGTGCATGAGCCTGTGTCCCTGGTCTGGGTACGTCTGAGTCCAACTGGCTCCATCAGTTGGAGATGGCACATAATTCATTAAACACCTGCATATTTTGGAGACGGAGAGGGGAAAGTAGCGCCCTCTTAGGACTAAAATGGAGAATGTCTCTTCACTTTCTGGCAGTTGTTCTAGAGCAATGACTATTTTTTTTATTTTATTTGTTTATTGTTTCATTGATTTATACAAAAAGATACTAATAATATTGACCAGTACTTTAGACACTTTTTTTGTGTTAATGTATATTATAACAAGTTTTTATGTAGCTGATATGATTCTGTTTATCTCCTATGAGTAAGGAAACATAATTTCTGCCACCTTAAGAAGTATTCATACCCCATGTGAGAACAACAGAGTTATCAGATTACAACAGGCCAAATGCAAATACAAAGGCGCTTGATAGATTTTCATTTGTAAAAAATGTTGAAGATAGTGTTTCATTTTCTTTCGCTTGCATGATTCCAACAAAATATTCTCAAGCTTGGCAGTTTGTGGTTGTAACATGAAGATGTAAAAAAAGTTGAAGAGGTACAAATATTTTTGAAAAACCCTGCATACTGTTTGTTTGTCTGTTTGGAATGAGCAAGGTAATGTGATTTTTATTTTTAAGCCAAATATTTATACATTTTGGATAAAATGTGTCTAATTATTTAATTAACAATTTAAAAAATACGCACCTGACCATCCGAGACTGCTCCGCAGCACAAGTCAGCAATATAGTCGGGTCATTCTACCTATTTTTTATTTTTTTTTCCTTCCTGTTTGCATTGTTTTGCATTTTAAATCAAAGTTATTGTAACTTCAAACAAAACTCAAGAAACTATGAAATGTCAGCCTGTGAATAATTAAAACCACTTCTGATTAATTTACCATTCTTGTTCTGTCAATGAGCAGCAGATGTTCCTCTCCCTTAATGTTTCCTTTTGTCTGCAGAGCTACAGTAAATGCAGAGTGATTGATAACCAGTAACTCACTGAGGGGCCCAGAGGTCCAGTGAATGCAACACTTTTTTCTTTTTTTTTACTCCTTCCTCTTAAGCCTGAGGTTATTGATTCTCTACAACCTTCCCTTTCCATTTAACTCTGATCTTTACCCCCTGGACTGCTATCATTTAAAACTCACACACATTCACACAACCTGTCAAGGTTAAGGTCACTGTCTCTTGCGTGGAGGGAGAAGGCGGCTCCTGAAATGGGTAAGTCAACTGAGGAGAAAAAGATGGGGAGAAAAAAAAAGAAAAAAGAATCACCGGTAAGCTATCATTTAAGATGGTTAAAAGGGACAGCAAAAAGGTATGGAGAGGTGCCTTAATGCCCTAAATGTGAAATTAAATTGTCAGCGGGGAGAAGGCTCATATGGCAATGAAATAAATGATGCTAGACTGATTAGTGGCAAGTTTCTATATCCAATAAATGGCTCACCACCCAGGGGGCCATTCTGTCAAGGAGCATCATGAGCATTGCGAGAATCCTCCCCACTCCAAAAAAGAGACCATGTTCTCTATGACACCCACAATGAGTTTTCCGTCGCTTGCATACCTATTTGACGCAGAATGGACATCCCATCGGAATTGCACTCAGTGCAGAAATATGTGGCTTTCCTCTGTGGTCTGCTAATATAGTAGGCATTAGAAACTCATAATATGAGACTCTTTTACAGTGTTTATCAAGACTTAATGTGATCTTCTATCGCTTAAAACTGGGAATCGTTTGGCTGATTAATAATCTGATTCGCATCTGATTAAATGCAAATCAGATTATTCTACTCTGAAAAGATTAGATTATAAAATGTTTATTGTGTTAATGAAACCCAAAAGACATTGTTTTATCCTTATCCTTATTGTTTTATCTTCTTGTTAAGGCCATAATAATTCAAGGAGATTCTATTTTACTTGAAGTCGTTAAAGTTTGTACACCTCCATTTCCTCAGCCAAAACTACTTCGGAGTTACAACACACAACAATGTCAAGAAATTTCTAAAATAAGGTAAAGAGTTGCCGTTCCACATAAATTCAATCAGGGTTGCAGAACTAGAAAAGAAGAAGAAGTAAGGGGTTGGAGGAAGAGCTCTTTTGTTTATTTGTTTTAGAAGAATGGTATTGCAGGGACTGAAGAGATAGCTCAAGTGAAACAGTTTGTAATCCCAATCAGTTTCTCCTTAATCTTGGTAAACAGGAGAGAGAAAACTGTCACAGGAGTTTGTGCCAGAACATGGCCGAGTCTGCTGGTGACAGTTCCTGTGTGAGTACTGCTATATTGTGCCAGCAATGAGCACATGTGCTATACTCATCTCGTGTACCAGCAGAAAGAGCATTTGTCCTCCTTGGCAGCCAGTGCAGGGAGACAGAACATGAGGAAACAGTCAATCTGCCTCTGTGCTTTTCAACTCTTCCAGCCAATGGAAATGTCCCAGGTGCGATGCATGCATGCCCAGCCATCTTCTGGACATCCTCTATATGTTAGCAAATAATTTAGTGAAGCTAAGTGGGGAAAAAATAAAATAGTAAATGAATTCTGAAAGGGTTTTTTTTTTACACATAAAGTACAATGTCACTTAAGAAACTTGTGACCACATGAAATTATCTTAATGGTAATTCTATTGATCATTTTGCTTCCAACACAGACTGTGCCTCAAAAACATGATGAAACCAATTCCTAACCTGTTTAGTTAGGAATTTTTTTTTGCTAAAAAAAAACATCAATATGATTATTTAGAGAATCACTCACACAATATGTGTAAAAATAAATTCAACTCGAATGGATATAGCTGTGTTCTGGGGGAAATTGATCATTTTCACATTTTATTTTTGCAAATGTAGTAGCGACAGGTGTCACAAACTGTTAAATTATCCCTAATCAGTGTAGAAACATCCAAATATTGCATGCTTGATGTTTGTCTAATTATAATTAAAGCCATATGCCAAAAGGAGATTTTTGTGTTGTTGTTTATCTGAGCATTGACTGAACGTTGGACAGATGCTAACTTTCTACCAGCTAACAGTTAGCATGTCGTGAGATTCTCACTTTAATTACAAGTCATTTGCATCTTGTCTGTGTAAATGCTGCCACACAAAGATTTTAAAGTGGTGAGAGCTTTTTCAGTGCTTTACCCTACAAGGGTCTGTATTAGTTGAATCTGTCAACATAGCAGGGAATCTCAACAATCACTAATTTTCTTGACAAATTACTTGTCATAAACATGATACAGAGAGAATTTAAGTACCATGGGATGTCAAGCTTAAAGAAATCAACTTCACATCTGGGGGCCATAAAAGATATTGATGCCATTTTCAATACTCTGATAAAGAACGGAGTCATTGCGCAGTGCGTGCTTCACTCTAACTTGGTACTTGGTATTTAACTTGGGTAAATTAGACTGATTTAACACGTAATGTGGCTAGCAAAAGGTTGCTAATATTTAAATATTACACTCTTTCATATACAGGAGCTTTACCGACTTTTTTAGATTGCTCTCAAACATCAGTGTCACTTTTTTGTAGTGCTTGCACAGCCATCAACCTGGCTTATAATGACCCTTCAGCTTTTCCTGTCCGTCAGTCTCCAAGGCAAAATGCTTTTGCCTCTGCCATGTCTCTCGATGTACTTGTTGGGTTACCAGCTTCATACTTCCATCAGCAGCACACTGTTGATTCTCAGCCATGATTGATCAGATGAAACTCTGCAAGGGGAGATGGAGTTGGTATCTTTAGCTCTGATGTGCAAGGTAGATCAGCTTGGGAAGATCAAAACTGTAAAGTTGGTGTCAACTATAATGCAAATACTTAAAAACACATTTTCTTACATTGTTCTATCTTAATATTGATCATTTTGACATTGCTACTTAACGCATGCCTCAATCACAGTGTGCATTCCAACTGCAACGCTTTAACATGTCGGTGTGATTGTGCATATCGAACACCTGATGTTTCAAAAACACAGCAAGACACAAGGGATGTGAAGCATCCAAAATGTGTATCAAACATGCAGTAGAGAATCAAGTTGTCCTGCATTGGATGGACCAGTTATCTGTTGACATCTTGGCCATATGAAAAGATTAGAATTGTCATGTATTCAATGGCGACCTACAGCGCTTTACTATCGGAATGATGTGGAAAGTGTTATCTAGTGAAGCGCACACCATATTTAGCTCTGGGGGGGGGAGGAAGAAAAAAATAAAACTGCAGGAAATGTTAAAAGGTTATTCTCAACAAATCTTGAAAGGAAGACTGTGTCTCTATTTGAAAGATGTGATAAATGCTCATTGCTTTCCATTGAGCTCAACAGCTTGTCTTTGCAGTGTGATTCCCTAAACCTTACAGAGCATGTAGGCAAAGTCACAACCTTGTGAAAACCAAGCATTTCACAAGGCATAGACATTCTGTTCTCTGTCAGCTCCTGTCTCATGATCATTCTCTTTACTCTCTCTTTCGCTATCTCTCTCCCACACTCACACACACATGCACACACGCATCTCCATTGAGGTAAAATACCCATGGGGTTGAGCTTCTGGTTAGTGGAAATGTCAAAAGGCTTTGTTGTGTCCAATCTTGGTCAGGAAATCTGACCTCTGTGTTGAGAGTGAGCTTGTGTGTATATTTAGGAAAAAAATAAAAGAAAAAAGCCATCTGCACAACTTTGGTCTGCAAACCAACACAATAATTTAATGGGAAAAAGAACTGTAATGATAAGCAATAAAAGCAGTTACTTCTTAAAATATATTTTGGCTAGTGTCATGGTGCATTCAGGGACAGAAAAGTCAAATGTTTCTTCAGATTTTGAAAACGGCAAACCAACACGTCTAACAGATCCATGTTACAAAATCTTTCTAAGTAGTATATTTAGTAATCTCATTTACCACCAATTGTTTTCTTTCTGATTTGAGTTAGTACTGTCCTCACCCATTCAATAAATCTGAATTTTATTGAAATGTCTGTTTATTTCAGTACATAACTGGAATGAGTTATAAAGATTAATCACACACAAGCCGATGTTTCAAAGCCTTTATTTCTGTTAATTATGGTAATTTTGTGCTTGTCTCTAATGAAAGATAATGAGATTTAAGATTGCAATGTTACATCAAAACATTTTAATTGAGAAATTTGGGCTTAGTGAAAAATATGTTTAATGCCTGCTTAAAAGTAGTTCTTTCCAAAAGGGTAATTTTATTTACAAATCAGTCTCATCTGAATGCCTGTTCTTGTTTATTGAATACGAGTGTAAGTGTATTTATGTGTAGGAGGAGAAATGGCTGTGATTCCACCTTCCTGGGGAGAATTTGATCTCTCTGCTGCAAACACTCTTCATCTGCACTGAAGTTTTCCTCTTGCCTTCTTCATTTTTTTCCATCTAACATGGACGTCTTTTTTTTAGAATGAGTGACTCTACCCACTCACAAGCTGTTCATCTCGCCCTACATGCACAAATTTGAAGGTTCTGATCACATCTGTCACATTTTCCTACTTGAAAAGCCCTATTTGTCCGTCACAGATTACAATATGTTTTTAGTGTTTAATGCCATTTGATGGTATCAAGGGCGTCGAGATCCGCTGGCATTCAAAAATGAAAGGAAAATATTCTTTTTTTTTTCTCTCTCTCTCTTGAGCTGCTGAAAATGAACTGATTCTCCTGATTCTGCTTTTGAGATTCGTAATTCTTAAAACAAATATACTGGTACTTGTGTTTGCTTTGAAATTGATGTCATTTAGCTGCTCGACTATTTACATGTTTTCATATAGCTTCACATCCAGTAATAGCCTCCTTTACCTCTTTCCACTTTTCCCCCATTGTTGCATCAAATGTATTCCAAGGGATGTTGTTTTAAAAATTCATATTATTTTGTACAGCGCCTTGCAAAAGTACTTAAACCCTCATCAGCACAAATTAGTGAATATTTGGAAAGTGGAAGTTGAAAAGGACACAGCATATTTCTGATAATATTGATTTTCAAGTTCTGGGTGATTTATTTGGAACCAAATAATAGACACAAACACAATCTCGTAAAGGAAAGGTAATGAAGTGAACTTAAACTAAGGAAAAACACAAGCCTGATTTGAACTCAACGTTGCTCAACACATTTTAGGTCATTATTTTACTGATAGCTTTCATATATCAGTATAGTTTTGCATCATCCAGAATCTGTCGATTACTTTTGGGAAACAAATAAACAAAGCATTTCCACACATTGTTTGAGTACTGAGTACTGCTTTGTTTCCGCAGCAAATGATGAGGTCCTCCGTCTTCCATATGTTCATCCTCACTATGGTCGCTGTGGATGTCATTGTGGCCGCCAGCAACTATTACAAAGGCGAGAATTACCAACGGCACTATGACGAGTTCTACCTGGCAGAGGTAAGGTCTTAGTTTTTCAATAATATTTATTTATTTATTTATTTATTTATTTATTTATTTACTATGAAAAAGCAATGCATTATATTTTGAATTGTATTCTTTGTCAACAGATCTAAGGTGCACTTTAAGTTATACACTAAACATTACTTTTTAACACTATCGCCACTTTCTTTGTAATTTCTGATATCATTTCATTAGCTGTACATAAAAGGGTTAAAAGCAACCGATGTAGGATGAAAGAACAAACCTCCTCCAGAAATACAATTAAGACTCAAATGTGGGTCAAGCTCCATGCAGTTTTCCATAAGGCATTTTCAAAAACATTCATTAAAATATACAGTGCAATGTAAAAATCATCCATTTATTTAGGTTAGACCTTCTAATATCAGACTCCTTTTGGGGTTTTGAAGTCTTGGCTTCTTGGGACTTCAGCAGCAATTTACTTATGTGTTGCCCAATACAAACACATTTTCAGAGAGGTTTTTGTTTGTTTGTTTGTTTCGTCATTTTACCCTAAGCTATGAGTTACTTTGTCAGGAAATAGGTTCCTAAACTGAGAGCTTAGGAGAGCTTATAATTCAGATCTTTAGAGACTTTTTCAACTGTTCAATAGTTTATCACAACGTTTCATATTTTATTTTCTGGATCTATGAATATATTTTAAATATTGCACCCTTTCACAGGCTAAAATAGTATTTTGGCAATAACAGATCAATACGTCAGGTCTTTTTTCTTTTTCTATTTGCTAACAAATGCTTTTATCTGCTGTAGTAGATATATTTCAGGCCCAACTTTGTTGCTTTCCCCCCCTCCATTGGCCCACATACCTCCATTTTCAAGCCTACTCTGCACAATACATGGTCATAAAAAAGAATCAAGAAAGAAGCAAAGTCTTATTAAAGTGTTTAACTGACTTGCAGGAAATTTAGAAATATGTATCAAATCATTCGCCAAAGAACTATACAGGATATTTGACGAGTTCAAAAGTTTTGCACAGTACTACAGACAATTATTAAATTGGTCACTTCATTCAGAAACACAATATGATTCAGAATTTATCATACATTGATGCCAGGACTAAATTCTTCTTTCTTTCTGTTTTCCTTCTCTGGCAGGTTGCTTTTACTGTGCTGTTCGACCTCGAAGCTCTGCTGAAAATTTGGTGTCTCGGCTTCACCGGCTACATCAGCTCCTCCTTGCATAAGTTCGAATCTCTCCTGGTGGTGGGCACCACGTTGCACATCTACCCTGATCTGTATCACTCCCAGTTCACCTACTTTCAGGTAGAACCGCTCCTGTAAGCGTGTAGACATTGGAGAGTGTTTGCACAAAAATGGGTGCTAATCATATTCAAAATGCAAACCCGAATCGTCTTCTTGAAGTGCAATGACGTTTTTCATTTCTCACAGTTTACACTTGGTTGAGTCACACATTCAAGTAACACCACAGTCATGTAGTGAATCAAAGGCACCACTTTCTGTCTGAACCAAAACTCTGAACTTGCTATCTCCTTTTAAGATGTAGAAGAGTGTTGTTCCCTTTTACAGATACTTTTTTGTTTTGTTTGTTTTATCACACTTGATTTTTTTCAGGTCTTCAAACTCAATTTAATATCTGGGGAACATAAGTAAATATAAGCAACAGTTTTAAAATGATGAGTTCCTTTAATTCTGTGGAGAAACAGTTCTATTCAAGCCAACCTAAGTCTACGTTAAATTGTGAATTAGTGGAGATTCACCGCTTGTGATTCAACCTTTTTGTTTTTCACTTTTAATCATGACTGCCATGAATGTCATGCAGTAAATGTTTACTGCATGCTCCAAAATTTGCACCATTGCCACAATGTTTACATGACAAAAAGATATATGTTAGGATTCTGCTCAGTACATTTTTCGCAATAGTAAATGTTTACATTTTTCAGTACCACATCCTGGACATTCGGATTGTCCTCCTGTTTTTTACTGTTTGTTGTCTCCTAGCTGTGTCTCCACCATTGTTTCAACTTGTCTTTTATTTATTTTTTTTTAAAATATCCTAGATAGTGTATTGACGTTACCGTTACTGTTGTCTGGTTTGAGTCTTATGAAGTCTTGTGTATTGCATGATGCATCTTTGAACCGGCAGAACGATATCTTGTCTTTTTGTTCTCTATAAGTGAATGACTGAGATCATGATGAAGCTCTTTTGACTTGACTATTGTTGCACAACAGAGGTAAAAGCGAACTGAACCGATGAATTTAGTAAAATTACCATTAACCTATCGCCTTTCTCTATTTGTACACCAAGAGATGTTTGCAGAGGAAGAAACATTTCTGCGGCGCGTTAAGCCTTCATATCAGTTTTAGCAATCGCTCTCCTCGCTCTGCTTCAGACTAATTAGTGGTGTTTAAGAGCAGCCATGAACTTACTCCTCTCTCTCAGTGGAAAACCTCTCTCCAACTTCTATGCTGATATTTTTCCAAGTTTGAACCAATGACATTTAGTAACAAGTAATTAACCTTAAGGGTCCTTGGTGAAATCGAATGTGCCCTGGCAATAGGAGGAAAAACCAGGCCCAGCAATCCTGCTCTGGTGTTCCTTTCATTTTATTTTAGTTGTATCCAACCGAGGGGCATTTCGGTGCTAAAGGTTAGACTTATTACATCCAAGTGCAAAATGTCACAGACTTTCATGCCCTGCTTAGAGTTTTGACACACACTTGTTCAGTTTTTAATTGCCCCACTGAACCCACAAAAAAAAAAAACAAAAAAAAAAACAACTTTTTATCATTGTAATACCAGTCAATTCCCAGGTTGGTGTTGGGATAACATAGTCTTAAAATGAAGAGGTTGTGCTACATCAACAGTGCCCCATTTTGTATGAGATACTCCTTTGTCTTGCAAGAAGCAAAAATATATAGATAAAACACAATGTAGAGAAAACACAGCAGGAAAGCAGACTTCTTTTTGTTATATCCTGTTTTTTTAGCATTTCAGTCATTCATTCAGTCAGTGTCAATTTTTTCATAACTGCTGCTGACTAATTATTTCTTCTGCATTCTCTATGTTTCTACATGACCATTAGATAAAAATGGAAAATAAAATAAAATAAAAAAGAATAGATTCACCATATGAAATTCAAACTTTCGATTTTTTGAGATCCCAATGACTGTGATCCAACGTGGGCATGATAAATAGCACTCTGTTTGTCAAATAGAGGATCGTAGTGATATTTTCAAAATCGTTGAGCATAAATGCAACATTTAAGGGCCACATATCTGTTGTCCTTCTCCACCTTTATGTGATCACAACAGCTTTTTTACTCCTTTGTACTTTGCCCTCTATAGGCAAGAGATCACAAGAAAATGAAGTCGTTTTTATAACTTGGCTTTTAAACTGTGTACATGCATGAGCAAAGTGAAGAAACGGCAGGAGGAAAATGCAATTCAACATGATGACCTCATGTTTGCAATGCTTAGCTCAGGCCACAATTCATGACACACAATGGTTACCTATGGCCAAAGACTTCAGCTTGAACTTGAGGTTTTTATTTAGATACCGAGTAGGTGAAGGTCACAAATAGTGAATTCCCTCTTCTCTCAACAAATGCCAGAAGTACTTTATAGTAACAAGCAATGTGGTGGTTTCTCTATTAAAATATATTTTATATTGTGCTGAACATTTGCCTGCACTACTGTAATCTGTAATGTAGTTGTCAAAATGTTATTTTATGCTCTATAATTACACTCTTAGTTTCTCACAACAATATGTCCTTTGGCCTTAAAGTTCATTCACATAAGAGAATGGCCGTTAATTATTCCATAATTTGTTGCACAGATAGAGAACACATACAAAGTAAAAAAAAAAAGAAAAAAAGTAAAAGTTACCTGATAAACGATACACTCAGAAATAACATCCACAATCATCTCCTGGTCTGGCTGTCAACTCCCTGCTTGAGCTATCTGTCCTGAAAATGGCATCAAGTGTTTTTGTGTCCTCATCCCTCAGCTTTAAATTTCTTCCCTTACATCCAAGATTTTAATTATTCTAAAATTATGTGACATTATGTCCAAGAGCTGTTTTTAAGTGGGGGAGGGGGAATCCATTCACCCTTCCTGTGTTTATTTTGCCTAGCTTACCCATGTTTTCTGCACAGATAATGTTTGCAGCAACAGAACTAGCTGTATGTTTTTTGTGTGTGCGTGTGTGTGTGTGTGTGTGTGCGTGTGTGTGTGTGTGTTGCCAATAAACTGACATGTTGCAGTGAAAAAGATTGATGGATGACGGATGCAACACCATCATCCACATGTGGTAGTGTGTTCCTGTTTCTGTTAGCTTACTAACTTACTTGTTACTCGTCTGCTTTGAGACCCAGTGGAAAGCAGATTTTGATGTATTTATTGTTGAAGAGTTGCAAGAGTTTTTGGCTGTAAAATATGATGACATATACATTTTCAGAAAATACAGAACGTAACAGCCTCTCATTCCCAAAACTGCTTTGTTCCTCCTCCCAGAGTAATCATCTGTAAGACAGAAAGCGGGCCTCTTAGTATATGAGGTAAATATCTGTCTTGCTGCTTCATCCGTCAGCATGGGCTTAGGACTTTTACAGTGTATATTTTCTTTATGTTTCCGTCTGAACAAGTTGGCTGTCTTTGTTGTCTTTTTTTTTGGCTGTGTTTCCAGGGAATCAAAGACAGTCATTAATCTGGTTTAATGTTGGATTATAAAGAAAAATCTTTGGCCAGAAGCATCACTCTGAAGACTTTGATCAATAGCTGCTCTCTGGATTTCCAATCAGAGCCTGACAAAGATACATTACCTTTTGGGGGTTTCTGTCCCCACCAGCTATATAGAGGCTAAATCTGTTGACGGAGCACAGAATCACCACACTGCTGCTGTTGAAATTTGGATTACTCTGCTATGTTTGCAACTCTGGTATATATTCACAGCCTTGGAATAAATAAATAAATAAATAAATAAATAAGTAGCTCTGATCTCTCTTACTGTGCCGTACAAACCAAAAGAACACATGGCAATCGTGTTTGTCGTTCTTGTCCCTAGGTGCTACGTGTGGTGCGCCTGATAAAAATTTCTCCTGCTCTGGAGGACTTTGTGTACAAGATATTTGGTCCAGGTAAAAAACTGGGCAGCCTGGTGGTCTTCACGGCCAGCCTCCTCATCGTCATGTCAGCCATCAGTTTGCAAATGTTCTGTTTCGTGGAGGAGCTGGACCGCTTTACAACTTTTCCCAGGGTAAGCAACTCCTCACATTTATCTTACTGACCAATAATAATAATAATAATAATAATAATAATAATAAGCACTTTTGAAGCATGGCATTTTGAACTTAATTATTTTTTTGTTAATTGTGCTTGAAGTTTGAGTTCTGTAGATTCCATAAATTTTCTTAGAGAACTTAGTTTAGTGGCACATTAGGTGAGATGTCGTCCTCCTCTACTAACCGTTAAAGTTTCATCTGTTCTGATATATTTCAGTGGACTTACTGAATCAATTGTATTTTTCAGATTGTTTAAAACGTGCTTGTGAATTTGATATCTATTTTCAGTTATGCATTCCCATGTAATTGTGCTCTCACCTTTGTGTTTTTCAAGAAGAATTAGTTATAAATGTAGTAGATATGTGAATTGGTTTTGTTCAAATAGTTTTATTTTGTGATTTTATGTCTGCATTTTTTTTTTTGTATTTTGTACGTCTATATAATCTTGGTAAAAAAAATCAGTTGCAGCATTTGTTATCTGTCTTATAGTGTCTCGAACTACGTCCCAACAAAGACATTTGCTACTTTGTGCCTGTAAAAATAGAAGTTTCACATTTGTTCATGTTGAAATTATAAAGTTGTTTAGCTTTAATATTAGTCAACTAATATTTCACGCACCTCTGCAGTACGCCGTAGTTTATGCTAAAATATTCAGAGATCAGGCACATGGAAACACTAAACCAAGGTTTAAAATTTCAAGAGTTTCTGGAACGGCACCTCAAACAAGCGATCCGCAGGCCTGCGGGTGCTGATGACGGGGTGCATGATGGGTCGACAGATGTGCTACTGCCTTTGATTTCTAAGTGCTCACAAACTTATCTTTCTCTCTCATTAGTGACAACTTTCCACCTTCTGTATTTTTTTATTTTTTTTTCCCCCTCTCCCTTCCAACATTTCACTGATCTTAGGCAAGCGGGACATGAAAGACTGCTTGTGAACAGCTGCCACTTGTATGCTGTATTACCCTTCCCACTATCATTTTCTTCTCAGATTTTTATCTTTTTTTATTTTTTCGCTGCTGCTGCTGTTCCACGCACACACGTATGTGCATCCAGACACAAAGACACGTCACGGTTAACGATGTCTGACTGCCTTCCCCATGGGCAGGCAGCGTCTTTGGGTTTATCTCTATCGACACTTACTGAGACACGGCAGCAGGTGGGAAGGGTTGAGGGCATGGTGCTGCTGACAAAAAGAGATAAAGTACAGGGCGCCATTTGACTTCAGGGGGCCACCGTCTCACAGCTGGTTGTTCTTTACTCTTAAACTGACCTCCGCGGAGCCAAGAAAAGATGTCCGTGTCCTCGCTTCCTCCCTGCTCTCCCTGACTCGCATCTGTTTGCGAGGAAGGGGATAGATGGTCAGGAGGGAATTCATGCAGCAGCTGCGCAATATTTGCTCTTGAGTGAAAAAGCGTGTTTGAAATGTCAGATGTGGCTGCGCAGTTTCCTCCTTGTATCTGGTTTTCTGTCCCTTCCTCTGCTGCTCTTGTCTTCTGGGTTGTCTTTTTCACTTGTTAGCCTTTAGCTTTTTTTCTGTTATCATGTTTTTGTTTTTTTTTTGCTTTTTTTTCATCCCTGTAGGCGTTCATGTCCATGTTCCAGATCCTAACCCAGGAGGGCTGGATAGATGTCATGGACCAGACTCTGGTGGCTGTCGGAACAATGTGGGCTCCGGTCGTAGCCATTTACTTCATCCTCTACCATCTGTTTGCTACCCTGGTGAGGAACACGCTGTGCTGCTTATACTGGGTCAAATAAACAGCATAAAGCTATTCGATGGTTGCTGTTGGTACATTTGTATGCACAGCCATATTCTGTTGAAGATTATAATCTCATCCTAAACAATAAAAGCCAGTACGGTTAAAAGTATTCAAACCCTTTGACAGTTTTACAGTTGTTACTGTAAAACTGTACAAGGTTGGGTTTGTACATGGCAAACCCAACCTTCAATGTGTTTTATTGGATATTTGTATGACACGCCACTGGAAAGTAGAGCATAATTGTGAAATAAAAAGCAAAGGACATAGCGATTTCACTCTGCTCACCGCTCCATCTAGCTGCTGAGATTTTTGCCCAATCTTCTTTGCGATGCAAGATATGAACCCCCAAAAAACCTAGATGGCTTTCAGCCACACATAGCATTTTGCGTGTAGGCATTAACATCCTCTTATGTAAAATATAATAAAATACATTGCAGTTTCTGTTTGTAAAGTGATAAAATATGAAAAAAAAAAAAAAAAACGTTCAAGCACTTTGAGTGCTTTCACAAAGATCTGTTCAGTGGAAAAAAGGTCAAATAAATGCAAAAATTTCTTTCGGCGGTCATTTAGTGCCAGCCTCTGTTTTTGTTCACTCAAGTGGTACATTTAATCACAGATAATCAGACTTGCAGGCGTAAGAAGCGCTGACATTTCAGTGTATGGCCCTCTGATACAAGGAGTCATCAGACAGCACACCAAATCTCAGGATGACTCACGACTCCCTTCAGACAGACAGGATGTCTTCCAGGACAGAGCAAGCTGCAAATACGAGCACAATGCAGAGTGTGTACAGTGAAAAGATGCGCAAAGACTGCACTGTCATTTTTTATTGTGATGGTAATTATTACATTAACATGTTGTAAGAAGCTCACACGCCACAGCTGTGTTTGAAATCTCTCTTGTTGCATTTTAGATTCTGCTGAGTCTTTTTGTGGCTGTTATCTTGGACAATCTCGAGTTGGACGAAGACTTAAAGAAGCTCAAACAGGTAAATAGAAATTCTTTGAAGTTCTTTGTAGTATAGATTTACAGCAGGAGTTTTATGGGGAAATAATCCTTTTGTTTTGTAATTTAGCGCTGGCATTGTAACATGTCGCTCTTCACTTTGAGAAGTACTTGCCAAGTGTATTCCACTTCATGCTGCTACGCTGGTGTTGTTGCAGGCTTTCTTTTTACTTGGCAGATGAAACTTTGGAGATTACTTTATCGAGAGTTTGCTCAAAATAAAATGTAGCTGTCCATCAAAGACGCAGTTGGGTTTAGTGGATGATAATTCGACGTAAACATAAGCTGGTGCCAGTTTTAAAAATACTCAGAGGAAAGTCAAGCTGCAGATTTATTGTACTGGTCACCAACAGCTTTATAGAAACCAGATTTGGAGAGAAGGCAGATTTTTCTCATCAGTATGTGCTTTCGTTGATAATAATAATAATAATAAAAAAAGTGTCTACTTGGCAAGAGGTTTGAAACACAACGTAACTTCTGGCATTTAAAACTGTTAATAGTTTTATGGGGTCTTTTATATACATTTTCCATGGATCCAAATTTCAAATGAAGTTCTAGCGTTGCATCTTTTATTCTACCTGTTATACAAATGAAAGGATAAAGCAACAAAAATAGTTTTTAATTAGAAAAACAACAACAACAACAAAAAGCTATGATTTGGGGGCTTTTTGTGGATTGTTTCCTTTAAACCAAAAATGTTATTCTGTTTTATCCAATGTTTGTGTCCAAGTTTCAACCATCTGTCTGTGGAGTTGAGGTTAAGCTAAATAATTTGCTAACGCCTTCCTCCTGGGTTTTGATTGGTGTTCCTGACCAGGATCTGTGTATTTCTGCAGCTGACAATAGGCAGGGCCACAAGGATTTGTACAATCTTCTAATTTAAAAACATCTTATTAATCAATCAATCACTCAAATTTTATTTGTGTAGCACATTTCAGCAGCAAGGCATTTCAAAGTGCTTTACATAATTAAAATAAAAACAGCATGTGACATTGAATAGACAATGAGAAAGAGAGAGATTTTAAGAGAAAGAAACAGTGAGAAAGAGAAATAAAAAGAAAATAAAGTAAAGATAAAGAGATTTAATAAAAAAAATAAATAAAATAAGAAATAAAAACATTATTCAAATGAGGACTTGCCCTTAAGGGATCTCCTCCAAAATAAGAGGAGGAGATCCTCTTATTTTGGACTTACTTACTAGGACTTTAGTTAAACCACCATTTGACAAGGACTCAAACCTTTAAAACTTCTTTACATAAAGAGATAAAAAAACAAAGATAAGAAAATTAAAAACATCAAAAACATCGAAGACACCAAAACCCACACTCTAATCCTAATTTAGCCATAAGCAACTCTAAACAGGTTTTAAGTTGAGATTTAAAGGCACCCAGTGTTTCAGCTGTTTTACAGTTTTCTGGAAGTTTGTTCCAAATTTGTGGTGCATAGAAACTGAATGCTGCTTCTCCTTGCTTGGTTCTGGTTCTGGGGATGCAGAGCAGAACCAGAACCAGAAGATCTGAGGGGTCTAGACGGTTGGTACAGCAGTAATAGATCTTTAATGAATTGTGGTGCTAAACCGTTCAGTGATTTATAAACTAACAACAGTATTTTAAAGTCTATTCTTTGAGCTACAGGGAGCCAGTGAAGGGACTTTAAAACTGGTGTTAAAAAAAAAAAAACTGGTCTTATATCTCCATAATGTTATCTGCAAATTTACTGTGGCTTTAAAATGTTGTGCTATGTGTATTTCTGTGTTACCAGCCTCATTCATGAGCAGGTTAAATGAGAGTCGTCTTTTGTTTCTTTACCTTTTCGCACATGACTCATTCCAAGTTATAAGAAAAAAGAGAAAAAGAAAAAATCCCACTGAGCTTTTTTGCAGACTCACCAGTGAACAATTTCAAATGCTCATAACACCGCAGGTCAATTGTGTGGGCTGCAGTATAGACTCTCCATAAATTAAACACAAAAGAATCAAGCCTTAGAAATAAAGTGCTGCTAAACACAGAGGAGAATGGAACTCTTTTTTTTTTCTTTATATTTCAGAGGCAACAAACTAATGTAAAAGAAAAAGAAAACAGGAAAGTACATCAAGTAATTCATTTCAAAATGGCATTTCTGCCTCCCCAACATATGAAGTGCTTACAGGTTCGGCTGCTGTTTGACATGTTTTGCTTGTTGTGACAAAATACAAGTCCATTTGAAGCTAAGCGCTTTGTGTGACGAGGTTGAATTTTGGCTACATTATGAACAAGATGGAGTATTTTTTTTCCCCTCCTATTTAAAGACTGAGCTCTAAAAGTTGCCAATCAACTAAAAAACATGTGTTTAAAGAAATAAACAAGCGAAAAGGCATGGATTGCTATACTAATGCAAGGTTCCTGATGCCTGATGCTGCATCCTCAACTTTAAAAAAAGCAATTTGTGTCATGAAATGCAGAGTAAGTGCTGCGGTGGGCAAATCTTTTGTGGAGAAGTAGGTTTTTCTAAATCATCACAGACGAAAATGTTGGCAGTTCCAGGAATTGGTCTTCTGTTTATGTCCATTCAGAACCCAGAAGCAGCTAATCAGCTTGAACGTCGTCAGGGACACATGCTCAGATAATTGTCGAGTACAGTCAGTGTGCCCTAATAGCTGGCTGACAGGCTTCAGTTTGCTTGGACATGTTATTTCCCTCCCACAGCCGACTGGTTAGCTGCAGTGACGGTAAAATTGCCTATTTTACAGGTGCTTCAATCATGGGTGCAGAAACTCACTATATATAAACCCGTGATGGTAATCACCCACCCACAGGACAGGGATTTAGCAAACATTTAACGTTTAACAAACGTAACAATTTTTCTAAGAAATGCCTACCAGAAACCAATTACAGGGTTTGTAAGGCAGTATTTGTACCTGCTGCTTGATGTCTGACTTTACTAGCTCATTTCAATGTTTTTTTTTTCTTTGTTTGTTTGTTTTTGTTCATATCCAAATCAAGTAAGCTTCAAATACAGTATTAACTACATCACTGTTTTTTTTTAGCTAATATATTTCCTGACATAAAGATTTACACCAGATGCCAGTATCACCTTAAGTTAATTACATGTTCTCTACAAAGAAATCAACACAAATAGATCTGTTAATTATCTGTAGTAAGGTGAAATGACACAGGGAATCAGTATTGAGCACACCCACGTTCAGTCCTGCTCACATTGGTCATCTCATCCAGTTCAAGTGATTACCAGGGTAATTCTAGCAACTTCACTTTATTTCTTTGAAATCGGAGTTTCCTTGGCTGCGTGGGATCGTTGTCATTTCGTCCACAGACTTTTTATCGACAATTTGCTGGTACATTCTTCTTTCAGTTAAAGGAAATCAGCCATTGCACTTCTTAACACAAAACTCTAAGCACTATTTGCTTATGGGTATTAGATAGATTTATAATTCCATCTAATAACCAGAAAAGTATCTTTAACATAGTGGTAAAAATTGTATATCTGCTAAAATCTGCTTCCTGTTTCATGTGTGTGAAGAACATACTTTGGAAAACCATCTTAGATAACATTATAGTCACCACCATGTGCAGATTGAGCAAACATCATGTGCACATGTGTCACAGGTGGCCCGGCAGACTACCTGTTTATTTACGGTCTACGTGTCAAAGAGAGGTGAAAACACACGTGCAGTCAGGCTTACAAGGCCGACCTCTATGTCACGTCGATAGATGGTAGATTTACTGCTCAGTATAATAATATCCAAAGCAGGAGAGAACGAGCTAATCAGAACAGAGCTTAGCTGTGGAGTGTAACGTGGAGTGTAACTTGCCGATTTACACACATTTTATGAAATGACACCATCATAAGTAAAAGAAACATCACTGAACAAACACCTCTCACTGCAACCTACCTCTAATGCCTCTCTGACATACTCATTCACTTTGAAGTTTTCCACAATTATGTCATATTACAACCACAAACTTTATATTTATGTTTCATAGGCTGGGCGTTGAATTTAGTTTGGTTCATTTTGATTCGATTATTCTAGGTTTCATTTTACTTCTGTGTTTTTTTTTTTGTTTTTTGTGGGGGATTGGAGGTTTTCTACTGTTACTCTTTTATGTCAGTTCCTCACTTTAACAGATGTTCCCCATCTGTTCGTTCCATCACCTGTATGGCATCTAATAATCAAAGCCTCCGCTATGAATACTTCTTGGTTCAGTTACTCCATGTCAGACTCCCTGTTGTCCTCGTCCTGCTTTTTCCACTTCACTAAAATGTGTTCATTCACCACACTTCTGTCACTGTATCTCTCCATTTGTGTCCTTAGCAACAACAACAACAAAAAAGACATGACATAATGTGTCTGTAAGAAATTGTATTTATTTATTTTTTTTAGATTTCATGAGATAGACCAACACAAGGTAGTTCCTAACTGTAAGGTAGAACTGCATGTCACAAACCTGGTCAAAGAAGAAGGCCATAAGCTAAGCGAAAGTGTTTGGAGTTTACCACAAGCCATGCTGGGTAAACTCCATATTATCATTTCCCTTCTCTCTGTCATGCTCTATTTGCTGTTGGTTAGAAACAAAGTGATACCCAAAAATACATTGAAGTTGTTGGTTGTAATGTGAGAAAAGTTCAAGGGGGATAACTTTATAACAAACAGTATCTGTGACAAACTAATACATCAGGTCTATCCTTACCACACGCACCCAAGAAAATGTAGGTGTCAGTGTGCAGAAGGGCAGTCGAATAATGGATTTTTATTGCACTAGTTAAATAAAAGCAAATGGGCACAAAATGCAATCTAAAAACGGAAAGAGCTGCAAAAGGCTTTTGTGTGGCAAGTGTTAAATATTTATTCTAATTTGAAATTCAAGGTCATCTTCCAGAGGGCAAAGAATGGGTTTTGTAAAAAGCATCTTGGCAACCGCCTCTAGTGTTCCAAATAAATTGGCATACATTTTGACACACCTGAGTGCTGCTGAAAAAAAAAGCCTTTATTTCTCTACTGCAACAACTTAGTCAAACTTTTGGTCATGCCTTATCAATGTAAGCTGAGTTCAACTGGGGTCAGTTGCAAGATGCTAAGCTCAGTAAATATATTTGCATAATTCTTTGAATAACCATATCCTGTCTATTTTTTGTTTGCTTGAAAAGGAAACCATTAAAAATATTTTCAGTAAAACTACTTCATCAGTGTCTATGACCGTCTTATCTTTTTAGAAAAAAAAAAAAGATTGTGGCATTGGGATTTACCTGAAATGAACCTCAGATCTAAAAGTGTGACTTGTTGCGTAAGGTAGGGATAGCTCATCTGTGGTCTGTGCATTAGTTGCTGTTTTTGGTTCTTTTTGGACCTCCTGGTTGAATGGTCAGTACCCTCTTATAGTCATTTTGGTAGGCCAGCCACTCACAATGGGAGGTTCACTATTGTTTCATGTTTTCTCCATTTGAGGCAAATGGCTCTCTGTGGTTTCCTGGTGTCACAAAGCCTTAGAAGTGACTCTGTAACCATTTCCAGACTGACTGATGTCATGTGTGTGTTGCTTTTGAAATCTTCTAGCTTGCATCATGTTGTAGGCTAACATTTTATTTAAGCAACTCCCTAAGTCTGAAAGTCTAGGACTGATGAGGCTTGGGTGTGGATAGTGAAACTTAGCTAAAAAAAAGAAAAAAAGGAGAGAGGTTAGGCTCAGGTAATTCATGTTTTTAGTTCCTGCACTAACTCGGGTTCATAATTTTTCAGTTTGTGTGATACAAAAAAAAACAAAAAAAAAACAAGAAATTTGTAATGACGCAACTTTTATTCACATAACTTTTTAGCATGTGTGAAACGTGTTTGTGTCTAGTTGAAAGGCCTGCATGGGGAATTTTAGTTTCAAATTAATTTACTGTTACGCCCCGTAATGTTATAGCTGTGGCTAAGGTGACCCTAAACCTGCTGCTTTTGTATTTACCTTAAAATTCATCAAATTAATAACAGCTCTTATATCACCCTCACCCAGTTACAAACATTTACTCCAGCGTGGTCCATGTGTGTGCTCAGTGGCGCAGTAATGAGTGAAATCAGGGTAAATGAGTTGCCAGGCAACACGTTTTGTTCATGTCACTCTGTGTGCCATAAACATACTGAGGGACATAAACTATCTGCGGTACTACTCTCACAGTGGCCAGTAATGGTGTGTGTAGGATGTAGGTGGGTGGGTGCATGTGTGTGCGTGTGTGTGCGTGTGCACACAGACAGGTGTAAGGTTGGGTAGCTCGACTGTGTCCAGTCATTTTACTAATTCTAAAATGGCATCATCAATAGACCTCGCAGGTAAAAACATCTGTCACTGTTTGTGTGTTGATTGCAGCCTGACCTGCATCTGTCAACTCTGACAGACCATTTGTCTTTATTTGACGGAAACACTGCGAGCTCTGAGGCTCTAGAGGACTTGCAACTCTTTGCTTTTCTGCGCTGTCTTCTCTAAAGTGCTTTAAAACAAAAAGTATTTAATGTTTAATAAGTCTGTAAATAACATTGCAGATTCTCACGCTGACAGAGGTTTGACTTTTGGCCACTCAAAGACATTTAAAGGTTCTCCTTTAAAAGTGTTCCTTAAACATTAAGTCTGGGGAAATCTCTCATGGTGAAACCCTAGACTTTTACAGCCATGATGCTGACACCACCAGGCTTCTTCAGCATGCGCTGTCGTTTGCCTAATCCTCTATGAAATCTGCACACATATTTAACATCACACCTATAATTTACTATTAAATCTTAACCTATATTTTCTTTTAAACCATTAAAAATGCTTAAATGTAGTAACAAGGGTTAACAAATGCAATAATCATTAATGTGAAGTAATTTAAATATCAGCTTTTTTTTTATCTGTCTGTCTTTTTGTTCAACAGACATTTTCAACACTACCATAAGTGGTGATAAAGCGCCATGTTGAACACTAACAACGTACGTGCTGCTATGTGGTGCTTGTTTTTGCCTCAACACCTTTAAATAATTGTATGTCTGTTTTTTGCAATGTCTATCATACCACAACATAAGTGTTGTTGTTTTTCGGCATACATGATCATTTCAAAATATACACCACTATCCCATTTAATATTTGAGAAGAAACAGCTCTGTTTTGCTGTTATGGGTTAGATTGTTATTGTTAACGTTGTTGAGAGAGAGAACAGTAGTAAAGAAGGATTTCAATTTTATCTGCAAAATAAAGACAAAAACCTTTAAGTTGATTTTTTTTTTTAAATCTGTCTTCAGAAGCTTATATTAGCAATGAGAACACGTAACTTTATCAGAATGGTTAGCATCGCTAATTTTAAACATCAATCTCTGTGTGTATTTTCTGTACAGATAATAGCCTCGTTCCTGTACCGGATTCTTTACGCTGCCGATATTACCTTATCCTGCATGTTCTGTGACAGGCAGAAAAGGAGTCTTGATAAAGATAAAGCAGAGCAGCTTGTTGTGCTTGCATTTGTGAGCTACATAGGTTTGAATTGTATGTAATTAGTCTACGAGAATACACTAATTTGATTTACAGTCTTGCTTTAAATATGCCCCAAAGCACACATTACATGTGTGCATGAGGTATAATCATTAATAACAAGGAAATGAAAAATAAATAAATAAAAAAAAAGGAAGGAACATGGCTAATTATCAGCTGGTTTATTTCTCCCTACTGAAGAGAATATAAGCAGCAATAATCACACTTTTATGAACAAACAGACGCACATCTCTGCATGCGTTTCCAAATCATCGACACTGATTTGGTATTATGCATTTATTGTTTGGAATTGAGTTTTCTCAAAATCTTAAATGAAATAAAGCCTTGGGCAGACGGCTGGGAAAACAGAAGTGGATGGGAGGAATTAGACACAGGTACAGAAATTTCACCTATAAGAGGACAAAGACACATCTGCTTTCTATGTGTGTGTTTTTGTTTTCCTGCTCATGTCACTTTAAATATGATTTCAAAACATTTATTTTTCACTGACAAAACAAAAATTTTTAAAAAGCACATTTCTCTAAAAAGATAAATAAAAGCTACCGCTTGGGAACTGTTTTCTGAACACTGTTCACTTGTGGTCAAGCACGTGACACATCCAAGGTCGTCTTCATCAGAAGGACTTCAGACATTGTAGAACATCGGGAATGACAGTCAGCCATGCACGGAGGGGAAACAGCTTCATAGAGACCATGAGTGCAATGCAATATTCATTCCTTCCCGTCACCGGTTGGTGGACTTTGTAGTGTGAAAGACTGATTGGCCGTCTCCACCCAACAAATCACTCCTGCCTACAGCGCAGCAGAGGACCACAGGGTGGTGCGAGACTGGGGAGGAATCGTTTAACCTGTGCCAGGAGATATCAACCAAACAGGGGAGGATGTTTACCCCTGAGGCCACTCATGATGGTAATAATGTGTGTTTGTGCCCATGTGAAATGAATTGTCAGGAATGTGACAAATTTGTATCTACAGTTTGCACACACACACACACACACACTGCTCTTGGCAACATTTGTGTGTGGTTGTCTGACAGTAGAGTCAAACAGCTCCTTTGGCCAGGAAAGATGAGGAGTCATGAGAAGCACCTTTTATTTATTTATTTATTTATTTATTTATTTATTTATTTTAAGAATCAAATGAAGTTTTTTTGGCCAAGTTTATGCACACAAACAAAAATATGACTTTTTATTTTCATTTTGTTACACAGACATTTTAAATATAACTCTATAAATTTGGTGCAAAATAAAAAAAAATATATCTTTATTTAAAGTTATTATGTATATATACAGTGTTATTACAAAATAAGAAGTCATGGTTAGTGCAAATACGCATGGACCACATTTGGTCCCCCTGGCAGTTAAATGTTCATCAGAGGGACAGCCAGCGGGAAGGAAGTCTCTGTGGCAGCTGGTTTTTGAGAATAGCACCATGTAGCACAGACCCAAAGATAAAACAGTTTGTGTCTAGGATGTGTGCACTCTGCAGAGATGCTAGCTGCCCTTTCCCTGACCCCCTGGCAAGACCGGTATAACTCCTGGATAGTGGGAACATCACCCCTGATGATCAGCTCGGTAGACCTGATTGTATATTTCTGTCTAACTTGCTTGAGTAATAGTTGAGTTAAGCTCCTGGTGCTTCTGACTATACCTGTAGACTATCAAATCCACTTGTCTGTATGCAGACTCCAAGTGTGAGGCAACGCAAGGAGGAAAAATGTAACCTCACACATTTATTTTGTCTAACTTTGAACTGTTGTGCTGAAGTTGGTGAAGCTGTTGGCACCAAGTTCACCCAAATCTGCATCAACAAAAGTCCTTAAGTTGGTCTGCACCGGCTCTGATGTATGAGGGGGACACACTGTGAGATCCTGCATCTTTCCCGATTCTCTGCCTCTGAACGAGCATATTTACATCCTCCTCAGAAACCTTAGGAGACATTTCTGAGAGAGGGGGGTGGTTGCTGCATGTAGAGCTTTTGTGTCAAAGTGAGATGTGGACGAGTTGGTGGGAGGTGTGAACGGCTGCTTTTCAAACCTACAGTAGACGCTGTTGAAGTTGTCTGCCAGACGAGGGTTCTGCTGACGATGTCAGGTTGGCCAGTCCAAGCTGATGTTGGGTAATCCTGCTTATAAGGAAGGGGCAGAGAAGAGAAAAGGCTAGAAAGAAAATCTAAGTATTATGCATTTGTCTTATCTTTCTAGTGTTATTGTGTTATCTCCATGCAGTTTTTTGTTCTAAAGAAAGAAAGGGACGATTTAGCTGCCAACCATAGTTGCTTCATAATTGAAGAGTGAGAGAACATCTTTGCTATAAAAAAAAAGAAAAAAGCCAGGAAACAAACATGTTCACCAACAATATCACACTTTCCACGTTGTCGATTTGCAGATACTTTGAATTGATTTGATTTTGTCTCGCAGCCTGAATTAACTGGCGACATGTTTTGACAAGCGGAAGATATAGTTGAAATGACTTTTCATATCCCTGTGCTTCCTCTGACTACATTGCACACAGCAAAAATGGTACTAAAAATATTTAACTTTAAGTAATCTTCCTTCAGTAACAACATCTACATTGAGGAGCTCTGTTGTTAGCTCAGCATAACCAGATGGCATTTAGGTATGATGATTTTAGTGAGAAGGTTTTATTATATTTAGTTTCTTTTTGACTTTTCATCTGCTAGCTGGAAATCTCCAAGTCCAAGTCGGATCTCCAATCCGAAAACAATAAGTCTGCTGAAGATACTATAATGTGTGATATATTACATGAATGTACTTTTTATGTTTTTTTATGTTTTTCTGGGCTACAATTGACATTTTAACGTTAAATGTATGTCTTTTCCACAATCTTAACCAAGCGACGAATTTGAACGTTTTGACCAGAGGACAAATTAATACTTATTTCTGCAGCAATTACAGGAGATTTTCAGATTGTCTTTGAAATCCAGAGAAGTAACGTAGAGTCGATCAAATGAACTGTTGTTCTGAGTAGCTTGTACCATTTAACCATACTGCCATCTAGTGCAAAGATTACACATGTGGATATTAAATTATTAACCGAGATTCTTTATGTATATATGGGCAAAAATGCTAATCGGCGCATATTTTTTTTTTTTTTTTTT
>NW_006799958.1:1200459-1289997 GCF_000485575.1 Poecilia formosa | reverse complement strand
ACTTTCTTTTAATTCTGCTTTTTGACTAACGGCTTCTTCCTCTCTGAGTGGTCTTTCAGCCTGTATTAGTGCCAGATTATTTTAGCTTAACCGCTTCAGTCTGCTCTACACCAAAGATCTGCAACTCCAGTCCTCAAGTACCATTGTTCTACAACGTCTGGTTGCATCCCTACCCTCCAACACACCTGAAAGAAATGATCACATAGCAAGAATGTAATTCAGTGTAATGTGTTGGAGCAGGGATGCATCCAAAAGATGCAGGACAAAGGCACCCGAGGCCTGGCGTAGCAGACCTCTGGCCTACAGCTTTACCAAATTTATTTGCTTTCCTTTGGAGATGAAGGCACACATTTTGCTCTAATACCTTCCTGATTATTGTAGATCATTCAGTTTTTTTTTGTAATGTAATACAAAAAAGCTGTGTGTTTGAGGTGTGCCATAAAACACATATGTGCCTCCAGTTATTGGAACTGTCAGAAAGCTTGAGCCTGGACATCTTCAACTAACTAAATATTTGATTTTGGTCATTTGGTACCTGACCGAAAGCAGATAAAGTTTAGTCTAATTATGTAGAAACTAAAGTAATTGTGTTTCATTCAAGGCTTCCTTCTTTTGTTTTTTGTCAGTTGACTGGCATCATTTTTTGATTAAGAAATGAGAACATCTCTGGTACTTGAAGTTGTTTTCGGTATTAGGAACAGCTATCAGAGGTTTATGGGCTGTGTGGCTTTACAACAGCTCCAAAGCACGGCTCATTACCCAGCTAATGTGAGGAGAGGGTGACCCTGCTGACTCGCTCTCAGCTCTCTGTCCCCTGGGCCAAACAGCCATGCTATCCCCAAGGCTAAAGGAAGACAGTGAGGAAATGTTGAGTCAAGAAAGGTCAAAGTGAATCACACGCACGTTTACATGTCTGCATAATAGAGGTCCGTTGATTAGAAGGGACAAAAATCCTGCATCATACATCGAAGAATGAGATCAAGATGCGTATTTGTATAATGTCCAGTCTGATCCACATCCTTCCACATAAACAACTCCCGTCTGGATGTGTTGATGAATGTGTTGTTTTGCTAGGCTCTGATGGCTGAATGGTAAAATGCAGAGGACTTGACCAGTGTGTACGCACACGCCTACAGGCATTCAGCTTATCTGTGTGGGCGGCAATTTCGTAGGTGGCTGTTCAGCAGTTCCACATTGTTTCTGCTGGCTGGTCTCTCAAATATTCATTTTCTATGTTTGTGCGTACAGAGGGTCCTTCTACAGGGACCAGTGGGATGGCTCAGAGGACTTGTTCTGTGTGATGCACGGAGCATAGACATGACTGTCACATAAACAGCTAATGCTTTTACTCCTGTGCTTTAGAGTACCTGAGTGACTAATGACCAGTTCTTAAATGTTGTACTGTTCCCATGTTGTGTTAGTGATACTCAATGAGTGGATGAATTGTTTGAAGACTGCGCCATGCTCAAAAGACTTTTTTTTTTTTTGCAAAAAATGCAAGCCATATGTTAAATCATGCATTGGTTATCATAAATTTTAATTATTTTTCATAAATTAATTCTACTTCACAGATCCTCTATCCATTGTTTCGGTACTCTGATAGCTAACAGGTGCGCCTCAGTAAATTTGAATATCCTGGAAAAGGTAATTTAGTTCAATTGTGGATTTTCTCCAGGCTTTTTAATTGAGTGCTGCTTTACACTCCTGTCAATGCTGTGGTTTCCCATCTTTCTCAGGGAAACATTTTTTCTTCCGATATTTTTCCTTGCTCTTAACATTCTGTTATTAAATAGATTAATTTATCAATTAAATTAGTACATGTTCCTCTTGGTTATTTAAATATTTTAAAAACTAAATGCATATGAAAAAAAAAATCAAATTAAAGTTTAATAATAAAAATAGTTTGCAGCATCTGGTTGGTTAATTTGCACAGCGGGTCAACTTCTGACAAATTATATAGAAAGGATCAGCGGTGGCTTTTCATGCCGAATCCATGTACAAAAAAAAACAAACAAAAAAAACACATAATGTGTTTCAGCACAAAACTGACATTAAATAATTAGAATATTCTTTCCTTGAAACAAAATGCATGTTTTTACTAACAGATATATAATAAATTATCTACATGTTGGATTACTATTTTTAAACAATTGGGGGCACATTAAAGTTGTACATTATTATTTAGCTGGTGAACTATAGCACCTTTGACCTTCATAATAAAAGTTTAAAATCCAATTGACGTAATCTTTCTGAAAAATAGAGTTACTCACTCACACACATATTTGTCATCTCATAAAATAAAAGTTAGTGATGTTATTATTATTATTCTGGGTCCAAGTTGTAAAATTGAAATTTTACACAATATTCAAGCCTCTTTTTTTGTGTTCTCTCTAATCATGGCTGCTTTTATCAAACCCACATTTTCCTACTGACCTTTCGCCCTTACTGAATTTGGCACAATGCTAATGGCTAGTGTTTGTCAGCGCCACCCAAGTCATGGTCTGAAAATCCATGAAAAATCCTGAATGAAGAGCTTCCTAGCTCAGCGGAGCCTGAAATTGGCTTAAATGGTGGGGGAAGTGGTGGACACTCACCTGAGTGAGTCTTAAGGCAAAACACATTAGTCTTGCTTCCATTGTTGCGCCGCTGCACTTGGAATTTCTTCGATGGCAGGAAATGTCGTACTCGGGTTTTATCGGCTTTTCGCTGGTGATTCCAAGAGAAATAAAACTCCTGATTTGAGTAGACAACTGTAATGCAAAACATGTGGTTAGAAAATACACATATACACTCATACACCTGGAAGCATGCATTAATTCTAAAACTTAGCGGGAAATATCATATTATTTCTGTCAGTGAGACAGAACGATACTTTAGACTTTAGTGATTGTGTTTTTATGTGGCAAGGCAGATTATCCAGCTGGAGGCAGCTCTTCTGTCTGACGCTACTTCTGCTATGTATGTGCTTTCTTCATAGCAAGATTGTATGTCAATTTCTATATGAATACGGGACACAAGGATTTTTTTTTAAAAGAACAGTTTTTATGAGCTATGCAGAGCATATCTTCAGCACTATAAGCATTTAGTTTTTATTATTATTCATGCTGAGTGCAACAAGGTGACTACGAGCACATCATGATCGGTAATATATTTTATTTAAATTGACAAATTAGTTTTTGTGAAACAGTTCAAGCTCAGTCAGATGAGAATAGATACTCCCAGAATAGTGTCACAGGTTATACTTTGTTTGATTTTGGCTGTTTCAGATTAAAGGAGCCTGTGTGCAAATGCACACCACACTTTTCAGATTTTTATTTGTTTAAAAAACTTTATGAACCATGTATCATTTTCTCTTTGACTGAACAGATTAGCATTATTTCATACAGGATATAGTGACTTTGTTATATGCCAAAATGCAAAAGGTTTTAAGGGGTGTAAAAGAAGGGAGCAACATTTAAACATAAAGCCAGTTTATTGGGGAATAAATCTTTCAACTGTGTTGTTACATAATCTTTATATGTTACTGTAATGTCTGTAAACCTTGTGGAAACTAAGCACTGGGGCTACAGGTGAGAAACATTTCTTAAAACGGGTCTTGAGTAAGTATCTGTCTTGAATATGCGTCATAAAGTTCTTTGCCAATTGTACAAAGAACTTTATAAAGAAGTTCTGTTGTGTATGTTTTATTCCCTTTTGCAGCAGACTTGTACTTGGTGAACATAATATTGGCACATAACATTTTTTTTTTTTTTGTGCAATGTTTGTGCTATCTGGAAATAAAGACCCATGTAGATCAAAGGTAGTAAAAGCCCCCAAAATGATATCTGGGAATGCATGCTTTCTAAAGTTTTGTGAGGAAAAAAATAAAAGCATCGATAGAAGCTGACATTTTTAGAGAACTGGAAGCTTAGGGAAAAAGATGGTTGCAGTAAATTTGAAACAACACTTCACACGACACGAAAAGCTTGGCTGTGTTGGAACGTTCCTGAAGATAAAGGGTTTCTTTCTCTGAGTTGGCAGAATTGATCATGACTTTTTGGAGAAGGAGAGCAATTTTAATTAATGTGTGTGTGTGTGTGTGTGTGTGTGTGTGTGTGTGTGTGTGTGTGTGTGTGTGTGTGTGTGTGTGCGGGTTGGGGGGCAACGGGGTATGTGTGCTTGATTGTTATTTGTGTGTTTTGCTTCTGCTCCCAAATGTAGAGGTACCATTTAAAATTACTGCCTCATTTCTAGATCAGGACTGTAGAACAAATAAGCCCATAATTTTGCTCGAAATCTAATTTCAGCATGATGGCACAGGGGCAGCAGCAGCAGTGAAGAGCCTTGATAGTATGAAACGGAACAACATCAATTCCAGACATGGCACTCGTCGTCGGAGAGCGTTTTTAAAAATGCATATATACGTAAGGTGAGGAGGTGCAAAGCGTCTCAGCATTCCGAAGCATGACATTTTTTTCTCTCTTTTTTTATTTATTTATTTAGAATCTTAGACAGTTTAAGAGCGGCTTTTATTTTAACCATTGGTTTGCATTACATCAAGGCACTTAACGTTATGGCACAGAGCGATCCTCTTGACTCTGCTCCTCACTTCTCTCTGGCTGGGTCCATCTGTTTAGAGATCAAAGTACTCGATAACCCTTGAATGTATGTCATTGCTGTAGGAGACGGCATACAATCATTAGCCCGAGAGATCCTGCACGCATGCATAATAAAATGTTCTCAGACAAGCACTTCGAAACCTGAAAATGCAATCTAGTTGAGTTTTATTTTGGAACATTTATGTCACTCTTGGCCATGGCTGCTCCCAATGCTAAACCCATCCATCCATATTCTACACTTGCTTAATCCTTGCATGGATGCGGGGGTCCGGTGACTGCTTTCAGTGGTCAGTGGGAAGACTGCCAAATCCTTTTTTTTTTTGGAATATATTTAGTTTAAATTGGGTTGGTTGTTGAAACAAAACAACAGTCAGGCAGAGGGACATATTCTGTCCTCTGCCTCCTAAATGATCCCTGAGCTTGAACATATGGATACTCTTCAGATTTTATGAGATACCAAGAGCCGTTGCTTGCATTGTTGTTCCATTGCATTTTGACGTTCTGATGATCCAGTCAGTGATTACACTGGAAGAAAGTGTTTCCATTGTTTGAGCTGCTGTATCCTCCCTCTTTTCAGCCTGTGGGGTGCACAGCTTTTGAGATCTGGCATAAGACTTTGCATGTGAAGACAGAATACATTAGCTGAAGCTGCTGTGATACCTGATGTTTCCTATCCTGCTGTGATTGTATGTGGTTTGGAAACTTGTTTTACTTTTTGTGAACCACAGAGTCCTGTCACGTATTTTAGATTATGTGCAGCTTCCGAATGGATAAGAAAATAGGTCGGGCTGTTATCAATTGGAGCCGCTGCAAAGAATTGTCATATGAACGTAAATTAATATTTACAGATCGACTAATAACATAAAGTTGCTACTGTGTCTGTGATCTAGTAATAGCAGTAATTGCACATGTGTGGGCTACCATGATCGTCTCAGATTGTTAATGCCAGTGTACCAAATGTTTCAACTATGATCAAAATAATCTGTGGAAACCATTTCTTAGCTGGTGATCAAATAGTATGTCCATCAGTATCAGCTGCTTAGGATTAAATTTTACCGTGACACATAATGTTATGGGAAAATGCTGTTCCAGTAGGTAAGGGCTGTCTGGACTACGGTACTAAAAGTCCAATAGGTAAAGAAGCATTACAACCAACAGACAATGACAGACAAGATTGTTTGTTTGTTTTTTTGTTATATTTACTGCACTGTTTGAGTAAACCTATTAACATTTATGTGAGCCAGTGGTAAGGTCCAAGACCTTCTTTTTTTTCTTTTCTTTGTGACTCTGTTCACCAAGTTTAATTTCTGTCTTCATCTCCTTACACCATGCCTGTAGCTCTGCAGCCAGAATATAGACGGAAAGCTTAGGCAAGCAGATGCTGCTGCATAATTCCATCTTCGCAGTGTGCCACTCACCCACTCAGGGCAAAAAAGAAACTCCCACATTCTTGTCTGCTAGAAGCAGGAATCCGATCGACAGACCTTCATTTCCTCATTTAATGTCTCTCCTTCCCGCTCGCAGGTATACTCCACTCTCATTCGGTAGCTTGAAATCAAATAAGTGCAGAGAAATTCGTCCGTACACAAATATTATCGTTTTGCACAGAACTTTTACTGGGAGAGACATTCATTAAGTCCACTCAGTATTTTTTCCCCCGACTGTTACCTTCTCTGAGCGATATGCCGCCAATCACTATTGCTCTAAATTTAGTTCACTTTCAGGCCTAATCAGCAATGCATCATGGGATATCTCCAGGCACCCAGACACTGAACACCTGCAAGGGAATTTCAATCAGCCTCCCCCATAAGTAATTAAATGAAAATAATTGGTTTCATTTCCTTTGTCATCTTTTTATTCCACCATTGTGTGCCAGGGCGCACACGCACATTATTCTGTCGCTTCCTTTTTCTGTTCTCCATTAACCACTCCAAAGTAATCTCTCTTTTTTTTTCTTTTGTTGCCATCTTCCCCCTATTATGAAAAGTAAGTGGGATCTCATCCTCTGTGTGGTTGTCTGTAATGTACGTGATGTGTGTGTTGTAGGTAAGTATGTTGCTGCCATCATCAGGCAGAGAAATAAAGCTGCACCTTTACAACCGAGAGAAATTCTCTCTGCCAGACTTGTTTTTTTTTTTTTTCGTTTCTTTTTTATTATTCATACGTACCGAGGATAATTTGAGTTTTTCAAAAATCCCAAATGTTCCTGCTGTCTTACACTTGAGCTGATTCTGTCCCTTTCTCCCCTTGTATCTTGTTTAAATCCCTCTCTTCTCCTCGCAGTGGTTGCGTCATCAAGGTTGATTTCACCATTTTACAGAAGCTTTTCATGCTTGTTCTGCTCTGAATGTGAGCTGACACGCCACACTCTTTTTCTCCCGTCAGCTCAAGCAAAGCGAAGCCAACGCAGACACCAAAGAGAAGCTCCCTTTACGACTCAGGATCTTTGAAAAGTTCCCCAACAGACCTCAGATGGTGAAGATCTCAAAGCTCCCGTCTGATTTCACCGTGCCCAGAATCAGGTATTCCATCACGGGGACGGATACAGCGTCTTACAAAAAATGTTAACATTAACTTTTTCGCATTGATGTCTTGTTGCAATCAAAAACTCTAGTTATATTTTATTCTGGTTACATGCCAGCCAACACCCATCTTGTGGCTATGTGGAATAGGTGGGCACAAAAGTCTTAATGTCTCGATGTGCGGCAAGTTCGTGGCCAGGAGGGTTTTAACGTTGAATATGTCCAATAGGTTTTCATGCATAGATTTCATAATCATGTTATATATGCTCAATAGAAGTTTTGGCATTTGTTAATCATATTCAATTGGGTCACTTTTTCTGCTGTATTATGCACACGCAAGCTGTATTACATCAGTTTGTGTGTGCCTTTTGCCATGTTTCTAGAGACTTATGTTGTGTGAGTATTAGTGGTGGGACTCAATTAAAACTTTTGCTAAAAATGCATTTAATCTAATTTTAATCAAAAACCCTTTTGCTACTAAATTATTGAATAACTAGACATATGAACTCAACAACAAAGATATTTAACGTTTCTAATCTTTCTCGTCAGTCGCTATTGTTTGCAGACGTCGCTTGTGCATCAGATTTACGGGTGTACCAGAAACACAATTCAGAGGTTCCGGTTCATTTTTATTTTTTCTATGCAAAAATAGAAAAAAAATGCAATTAATTGCATTAAAATTGTTAATGTATTCAAATCTGTGTACTTTAATACATCAAAATGAACATGACAACATTATCGTTGTAGGTATTTATGCAAGCAGATGGAAAGAAGCTTTGGGATATAATCTGACACATTTACAAATACCCTGTGTCTGTTCATTAGACTGTCCCTGTTAAAAATAAATACAATTTGGGGAAATACAATCTGAAATTTTACCTGAACACACCATCCTTTCTATGAAACACGAAACGGAAGGTGTTTCAACTTGAAGACTTGAAGAGAGAGGGACTTAAATGCACGCTTCAGGTTGTTGTCCTGCTGGAAGGCGAACATCCACCACAGTCTCAAATCTTTTGTATCCTCTGCAGGTTGTATGCCAGGATTACCCAGTGTTTAAAGCTAAAATGAAATGGTTTGGATCTGGAGCATATTCAAGTGTTAGACTGTCCATTCATTGGCTATATGAGTTCTATATTATAATTTATTTTCCAGTAGTTCAAACTACATCACATTGGGAAAAAAATGAGCAAACATTGCCACCACTTCCCTAAAGCCGTCCACATTATATTGCCTAATGTGAAATAAGGAAGAAAAGGGGAAAATATTTCATATCGTCTCTGTGCGGATAGAAAATCATTCACATCGAGGCCCATTTGTCGCACAGCTTTTAGCAGGGGAGCTGAATTCCATCCAGCACAGCAGACTTCATAATAAGTCGTATTATTAAGTTAGTGATTAGTGCACAGCTGGATTTTTTTTTTTTTTTTTTCCTCTCGGTATAGAGAGCACTCCCTCAGCAGCCCATATGTTGGGCTTCTGCAGCAGCAGCTTCCACTGATGTATTTTGCAGATGGATTTGCTCTAACACAGTTTAGTCCTTTTTAATAAATCTGTGACCATTTTCCTTACCGCTGTATGCGACTGCCACGAGTTGTAAAACCGCTGTAAGCATCACTGTTGTTATTTGTGTTTGCTGTGAATTCTAGAGAGAGTTTTATGAAGCAGTTTATTGATCGTCAGCAGCAGGATACCAGCTGTTTGTTCCGCCGTCTCCCCTCAGCTTCGTCCTCCTCCTGTGACCACTCCAAACGATCAGCCATTGAGGACAATAAGTATATTGACCAAAAGGTAGCTACACGTGCTGCTTCTAATTACACATCAGGTCCTCCCCTCTCTCTGTTATTGTTTTATTTTTTTTTTTCTTTCAAACACACAGAGACACATATAGAGGCTGCTTTAGAGGCATGTAAAGATGAATGTTCTGTGTCCACATAGAATAGATTCCAACCAGGGGGTTCCTATCTGTCTAATAAAAGTAAGGATATGTACGGATAGGATATTTAGAATGCAGTCCCATTGCTTAATTGTTCCACCAATGCAATAGTTTCCTATCCATCTATGATCATTAGAGTCCAGAGAAGTGAAGACTTAAGGCATTAAGACTGTTAAGCAACCTTGATAATGTCCCTCAGTAACTCCCACACAATGTCTGCAGCTATGCATTTGGCAAGCTTTTTTTTTTTTTTTTTATATGATCTGCCACAATTATCAAACTTTTGAGCTCATGCCCACTCACGCTTCGCTCTCTCAGCTTCGCAGATCAATTTTTAGCATCCGTGCCCGCAACCTTTTGGAGAAAGAGACGACGATCAATAAAATCCTACGGTAAGACACACCCCTGTCACCACAGTAGGTGTGAGGTTTGGTGTTATGATGTGATGCTTTACTCGAATGTTTATTGATCATTACATCGTGAAATTTTGGCTTTACAATGTTTTTCCCAAAAAACCTACTTTGTGTGAGTTTTCATCAGCTGTGGGAGAATAATTTTAAGAGATTGACTCCTACACAGTGTTAACCTCGTAAAGTAAATGTCATTTGGCGATTATGGCTTGTCTTTGCAGTGCCCATTGTCAAAAGGTTAAAAGAAAGCAGTTGGCTGCATTTGTATTTTATTTTTTAAAGGAACTTTCTATGTGCATACAGATGCCTGTAGTAGTGGAGGTACTAATAGACCTTGAAAAAATGTAAGATAATTCAAGTTTAGATTGTTTTCTTTGAAGGAAACTTTAAGAATATGTAGATTATTATTTTTCTTATTATTTTTAATGAATTTTGTTTTTAATGAAGCCAATCAGTAAGACAACTTTTTATTAACTTGAATGCAGAGAATTTAGCCTAGAGTTCAGACCAGGTTTAACAAAATAACACAAAGAAAATGTATTTGACTCTTTACCAAGATGCCTAAAGCAAGCAAAGATTAGATCTGCAACAACGGAGGAGGACGAGGCTCAACGACGTGATAATTCTGGCATAATTATTAAGATTTATTTGAACATTCTGTTCCAGTTTAGTCAAAAACTGCAACGATTAATCCAGTGGCACTTTGCAGCACAGATGGCTCATGACACAACGCAAATCCAGAACTGTTTTGTAAAAGAAAAACTTTTGGTATGACCAAATTTGTCATCTGACCTGTATTATTTGTTAGAACAAAATGGTGGTTCTAACAAATAAACAAAAGACAAAAAACATTCTCCAAGGAGGTATTTCTGCATTTGAATGAGTCCGTCGATAGAAGGTGCACATGTGCAAAAATCTAATTTTATCCTAGAATAAAACTTACCCTTTGTATTTGTAGCTATATCCGCTTACTTTTGTGAAAAATGAAAAGTTTTTTCTTACAACACATTTTTGTTCTGATCCTCAAATTATATCAAAAACGCTACAATTCATTCTCTCTTCCCGTACCGGCTCTTTGTTCCTAAAACCACTGCGTTGGTGCACAGACGCAAAATTAGAACCAGACTGATCATCGCTGTAGACGCATCAGACGTAGCTCTGTCACACCAGCAGCACCGCTTGTCAACGTTTCTCACTTTTTATATATATATATATACACACACCTACACACTCAGTGCCACTTCAGACTCATTTACTGTCGCAAAGAAGTAAATGGATAATTTGCTGTTCAGCATGGCAGAGACGGCACTAAGTGCAGATTAGATTGCAAACACTGTGTCCAATCTGCGCAGCCCAAATGTTCTGTCTGTCTGAGAGACGGACAGCAGATCAGGAGTCATAGCACGTTCTGTCTGGCTCGCCATCTTCCACGCGAGCATGCAATTAGACCCAAATACCGACATATGCAAACTCACACTCTGTAGCAGAAGCAGCAGCCATTCATCCGTGCTTATGACCAATTAACAAGTAATCCCTCCGAGTTGCTATAAATATTACAAAGTGTTGCACAGTGCCGATGCCCATCATCTCGTTAGCTCTCCTCTGGCTCTTTGAAACTATTAGAGCCCTCTCTCACGCATAAAAGAAGCCCTAACCCTTAAAGTGTCAAAACAATACAAAGCACCTTCAAAAGTAATAAGACCCATTTAAACTATTTCACATTTTGTCACATTACAGTATTTATTTGTGTGTTTTATTCAGACCAGGTTCATTTTCAGGTTGAATTGCTGTCCATTTGTCCTGCAGTAGAAATGCAGCGGAGAGACAAACTACCCCAGTAAACATCCAGAAAAGCTTCATGCAGCGGAAGCACGTTTAGTCACAGTCTGAAGTCTTTTTGCATGTCTCTTTTGAACCTCCAAGATGATTGGATGTTCAGTAATATCCAATCATCTTTGTCTGCCAGATGGAGAAACACAACCCCAAAGCATGATGCTGCCACCACTGTGGCTTATGATGCTTTTGTGATCCTTTTAACAAAGAGGCATTCTTTTTTTTTTTTTTTACCGCCTTTCGACTGGTACTAAGAAAACTGTTGTCTTGTTTCCCAGGGCTTGCACCAGGCAGCGGATGCTGAGTGGATCTTTTGAAGGGCAACCAGCCAAAGAGCGCTCCATACTTAGTGTGCAGCACCACATACGACAAGAGCGCAGGTCTGACACGTGCACACACAGGCACACGTTTAAGTTGGCATGTATTCCTGTTGACGCCCAGTATTGAGCCGTGAACGCTCCTCATCTTTGCTCACCGTCTCCTCAGGTCTCTGCGACATGGATCCACCAGTCAGAGGATCAGCCGGGGGAAGTCGCTGGAAACGCTCACCCAGGACGTAAGCACACCTCCTGAGTCACATCCGATTTGTTTCCCTTTTTTTCCTCCTTTGTTGTTTTTAGTACCAAAACGGTTACGTCGTAAATAAATGCGTGCTTGCGTTTAATTACGAGCAAAACACTGCATACAAGTATGTATTTATGCCGTTGGTTTTTACACAGAGTGATGGTAATTCAATCTAAAGGTGTGTTATGCTATGTTTTTTGTTTTTTTCCCCAGCATTCCAGCACAGTGCGCTACCGCAATGCTCAGAGGGAGGACAGTGAGATCAAGATGATCCAAGAAAAGAAAGAACAGGCAGAAATGAAGAGGTATTTGCAGGGAAAAAGAGTTAAACAGCAAAGAGAACCTTTAAAAAAAAATAAATAAATCCACAGTGCTCTTTACCTTGTAATCCCTTTGCATGATTATCTGCTTGCCACTCAACTCTTGTCTGAGCAGAAAGGTTCAGGAGGAGGAGCTGAGGGAAAACCATCCTTACTTTGATAAGCCTCTTTTCATCGTGGGTCGAGAGCATCGCTTCAGGAACTTCTGCAGGATGATCGTCCGGGCGCGCTTCAATGCGTAAGATTCGTCCAAATAAACACATAACAAATATCCGACTGCTGATATCTTTTCCGTGTCCAGTTTCTTTTGGAAGCAAAATTACATCAATGATAATAATTGATCTGCATTAAATGACCGACTCAGGGTGATGTAAACCTGTGAAATACACTGTAAAACCATAACGTCGTATTTTTTTTCTGTTTCATCGTCTTTCACACCCAGATCAAAAACTGACCCGATAACAGGAGCAGTGAAGAACACCAAATACCATCAGCTGTAGTAAGTGTGGCTCATAATTGTTCATCAGGTGTTCGGATTAGTGCTTCATATGCATTACATCTTACTCATTGTGAAACAAAGTTCAGAAAAGCTGCATCTGTTACTGAGTCTGCAGATACATCAATTGATGTTTTGGGTTTTTTTCCTCTTTAATCAAGCTCACTTTACCTGAATTTTCCCTACATATGTATGTACTTATTAGCATAAAAACAAATCCACGGTTTCCTCTGGGGAAATAAATAAATAAATAAGCCACTAGCAGGCTCCCGCACAAGCTGAGAATATGCAACCATTCGACTAATGTCTTGTCGAGGTGATACATATAAACCATGTGGGACACTGGGTTCAAAGGTCAGGAATTCCCTACTCTTGATGTAATCGGTAACACAATTGACAGAAATGTTGAGTTTCAATTGCTAATATTTGCCACAAGTTATGAATGACTTGCGGTGTGTTTAAAAGTACGTGATAAAAAGAGGAGGGCTAAGCACAGTTTCTATCAGAATCAAAGTGAGCGTAGCACACTAGACAGTAAAATTACCGTTCTGTGAATTAATTTGCATCGTATCCAGTGTTTCAACCACATGCTAATAGCCAAACTGTAAGCTAATTAAAATCCCACATCTGCTTTTTGGAAACCAGCTCATAAATTGCTGCCGATGTGTCTGTCCTCGCAGTGATCTTCTGGGCTTAGTCACTTATCTGGACTGGGTGATGATCGTGGTGACCATCTGCTCCTGCATCTCCATGATGTTTGAATCACCCTTCACCAGGGTCATGCACGTCCCCACTCTGCAGGTATTATAACCCCAGATGGACAGTCGGTCACATGGTGTCGACGGGCAGATTCGCCGGGGAACAGATGTCGCCGTAATCAGGACGTGTGTTTCAGATCGGGGAGTATGTGTTTGTGATATTCATGAGCATCGAACTCAACCTAAAGATCATGGCCGACGGTCTGTTCTTCACTCCGACGGCCATTATCCGGGACTTTGGAGGAGTGATGGACATCTTCATCTATCTTGTAAGAAATGTAATAAGCGATATGATTCTGAGGTGGGGGAAAAAAAAAAAAAGTTTACTATGGGGAGAAAACCAGAGTTCTGAGCTCTTTTAAAAAGAAAAATATGACAGTGCTAATGTAGACTTTTCAAAGAAAGTAAAAGCACAAGAAAGATGTTGCCGCTCTCTCTGTTTTGGCATCTTTGCAATATTGATTCACGAAAAACAACGAAATAAACTCATGATGTTGTATAATTCTGCCCATCGGCTTAAACATTCGTCAGGAGTTGTTTTTCTGTCGTTGTTTAGCATCTTTATTTCCTCGTAGAATTGTACTTTAAGTTCTCGCACCAACATTCCTTGAAGTGTCGATGAGTGGCAGACAAAAATTGATAAGAATTAATCAAACTAAAAAAAATGAAATAAAATAAGCTCCAATTTAGGATATTTGTAAATCCCCCCTCCCCCAAAATAACCGGATGATTCGGATTGATACTTTTGCTGTTTGAAATATTTCTCTGCTGTAGCAATAAGTAAATGCTGCATTTAGGTTTCAAAATGGGATTTAATGCAATTTTTCTATACTTTATTGTAATTGGTGTTGGGATTTAACCTACTCAATAAAGGATGAGATTTGTTTTTATGGAGCTATTCTGTGTTCATGTTTGCAGTGGTAGATTTTCAATCAGAATTGATATCACGACTTTTCCAAGTCCCACTGGTGTAGATTTTGAAATGGAGCTGCTGCCCAAATAAAATGACCCTGAAGCCAGATTGAGGTTTTTATCCCGACTTGTGGAACATCCAGATGATAAAACTCGACTACTGTGTAATTCAAATCTACCATAGCTAGAAATTAGAGTTTGGAAATGTCTCAAATTTAAAAAGGATTCTTGGAATCCTGAAATAAGACTCGAAGAATGCCTTGACTCATCGAATGTTGTTATATTTTTCAATCTAATGCAGGTTTTCAGCCGTCTCCTTTTTCATATGTGTACACACTATTGTTTAGACTTGCAGACATTTACATAGTTGTGTTTTTACCATCTAATCACAAAAAACTTTTATCCTAAGGCACTCTATTGTGTTATTGTAATATCATTATCCTGTTTCCCTTAGTGTAGGTGTTGTAAGGTTTCTTTTTAAGTCTCTCTGCTGTGCTTTGTTTCCGCACTGCAGGTGAGTCTGATCTTCCTCTGCTGGCTTCCTACTGACATCCCTCCAGAGTCTGGAGCTCAGCTGCTGATGATGCTGCGCTGCCTCCGCCCGCTCAGGATCTTCAAGCTGGTTCCTCAGATGAGGAAGGTTGTGCGGGAGGTTCTTAAAGGATTCAAGGAGATTTTCCTGGTTAGTGGTCGAGTGTAGCTTTTCAAAATCCTGCGGTTTTGATTTAACAGTCCGGAGTCGGACTCTGTCAGCTTTTTCTGCTCTTGGATAATTGTCTCTCAGGTTTCCATTCTGCTTCTCACGCTGATGCTGGTGTTCGCAAGCTTTGGAGTTCAACTGTTCGCCGGAAAGCTGGCCAAATGCAACGACCCGCGAATCCTTAAACGGGTACTGAAAGGAACATAATCTCCTTATAAACTTTCCCTTCCTGCACCGTACTCCCTGTGGAGAACATCCAGATGAATAAATAAAACTGGTTAAATCCAGCAGTTCTGCTCGTCTACTAAAAGCAGCCTTGATTCTTTTATACAGGTTTTAGCTGATATGTTGTGTTATACTAACTTTTATTCTCTAGTTCTTTGACGAGATTTTTTCTTATTACTCTTTTGTGTTTTTTAATGTCTTTATTTTATCAACTGTTTATGAGGATGATAATATCATTACTATTTCTCTGATGAACTGTGGAAATTATTTTAGTATTAATGTTCCCATCATGACTTACATATGGATCTGGAGAATAGTTTTTACCTTAAATATAAAACTTTAAAGTTATTTTATGAAATAAAAGTTTATGAAGTAAATTCACAGCATTTAACTACACATGCACTTATAAGTACATATTTTTTTTTTCCCTAATCGTCTTTAATTTGTAAGGTCAAACACTGACAAATCAGTTTTTCTCTCCTTTTCATTAAATGCTTAAAAACTAAGAACTTCCACAATTTTCTGTCTGTAACTGTATCAACTAACAGCATATAGTAACAGCATAACAGCATATAGTCTAATACATATATATATGTATTAGTATATATATATTACTTGTATGTATTTGGTTAAAAATCATGACGCAAATAAGAAGGTGATCTTGGAGCTCTTTCTTTTACGACTTGATCCAAACCTTCCACGTTTCTTAATGAATTTGCAGCACAATTATCGTCTTTTTCTTAAGTCAGACCACAAACAAAAACTTTGTTTCTACTTTGCTTTTGCTTATTTACTCNCAATTAATTGCATTAAAATTGTTAATGTATTCAAATCTGTGTACTTTAATACATCAAAATGAACATGACAACATTATCGTTGTAGGTATTTATGCAAGCAGATGGAAAGAAGCTTTGGGATATAATCTGACACATTTACAAATACCCTGTGTCTGTTCATTACACTGTCCCTGTTAAAAATAAATACAATTTGGGGAAATACAATCTGAAATTTTACCTGAACACACCATCCTTTCTATGAAACACGAAACGGAAGGTGTTTCAACTTGAAGACTTGAAGAGAGAGGGACTTAAATGCACGCTTCAGGTTGTTGTCCTGCTGGAAGGCGAACATCCACCACAGTCTCAAATCTTTTGTATCCTCTGCAGGTTGCATACCAGGATTACCCAGTGTTTAAAGCTAAAATGAAATGGTTTGGATCTGGAGCATATTCAAGTGTTAGACTGTCCATTCATTGGCTATATGAGTTCTATATTATAATTTATTTTCCAGTAGTTCAAACTACATCACATTGGGGAAAAAAATGAGCAAACGTTGCCACCACTTCCCCAAAGCCGTCCAACATTATATTGCCTAATGTAAAATAAGGAAGAAAAGGGGAAAATATTTCATATCGTCTCTGTGCGGATAGAAAATCATTCACATCGAGGCCCATTTGTCGCACAGCTTTTAGCAGGGGAGCTGAATTCCATCCAGCACAGCAGACTTCATAATAAGTCGTATTATTAAGTTAGTGATTAGTGCACAGCTGGATTTTTTTTTTTTTTTTTCCTCTCGGTATAGAGAGCACTCCCTCAGCAGCCCATATGTTGGGCTTCTGCAGCAGCAGCTTCCACTGATGTATTTTGCAGATGGATTTGCTCTAACACAGTTTAGTCCTTTTTAATAAATCCGTGACCATTTTCTTTACCGCTGTATGCGACTGCCACGAGTTGTAAAACCGCTGTAAGCATCACTGTTGTTATTTGTGTTTGCTGTGAATTCTAGAGAGAGTTTTATGAAGCAGTTTATTGATCGTCAGCAGCAGGATACCAGCTGTTTGTTCCGCCGTCTCCCCTCAGCTTCGTCCTCCTCCTGTGACCACTCCAAACGATCAGCCATTGAGGACAACAAGTATATTGACCAAAAGGTAGCTACACGTGCTGCTTCTAATTACACATCAGGTCCTCCCCTCTCTCTGTTATTGTTTTATTTTTTTTTTTCTTTCAAACACACAGAGACACATATAGAGGCTGCTTTAGAGGCATGTAAAGATGAATGTTCTGTGTCCACATAGAATAGATTCCAACCAGGGGGTTCCTATCTGTCTAATAAAAGTAAGGATGAGTACGGATAGGATATTTAGAATGCAGTCCCATTGCTTAATTGTTCCACCAATGCAATAGTTTCCTATCCATCTATGATCATTAGAGTCCAGAGAAGTGAAGACTTAAGGCATTAAGACTGTTAAGCAACCTTGATAATGTCCCTCAGTAACTCCCACACAATGTCTGCAGCTATGCATTTGGCAAGCTTTTTTTTTTTTTTTTTATATGATCTGCCACAATTATCAAACTTTTGAGCTCATGCCCACTCACGCTTCGCTCTCTCAGCTTCGCAGATCAATTTTTAGCATCCGTGCCCGCAACCTTTTGGAGAAAGAGACGACGATCAATAAAATCCTACGGTAAGACACACCCCTGTCACCACAGTAGGTGTGAGGTTTGGTGTTATGATGTGATGCTTTACTCGAATGTTTATTGATCATTACATCGTGAAATTTTGGCTTTACAATGTTTTTCCCAAAAAACCTACTTTGTGTGAGTTTTCATCAGCTGTGGGAGAATAATTTTAAGAGATTGACTCCTACACAGTGTTAACCTCGTAAAGTAAATGTCATTTGGCGATTATGGCTTGTCTTTGCAGTGCCCATTGTCAAAAGGTTAAAAGAAAGCAGTTGGCTGCATTTGTATTTTATTTTTTAAAGGAACTTTCTATGTGCATACAGATGCCTGTAGTAGTGGAGGTACTAATAGACCTTGAAAAAATGTAAGATAATTCAAGTTTAGATTGTTTTCTTTGAAGGAAACTTTAAGAATATGTAGATTATTATTTTTCTTATTATTTTTAATGAATTTTGTTTTTAATGAAGCCAATCAGTAAGACAACTTTTTATTAACTTGAATGCAGAGAATTTAGCCTAGAGTTCAGACCAGGTTTAACAAAATAACACAAAGAAAATGTATTTGACTCTTTACCAAGATGCCTAAAGCAAGCAAAGATTAGATCTGCAACAACGGAGGAGGACGAGGCTCAACGACGTGATAATTCTGGCATAATTATTAAGATTTATTTGAACATTCTGTTCCAGTTTAGTCAAAAACTGCAACGATTAATCCAGTGGCACTTTGCAGCACAGATGGCTCATGACACAACGCAAATCCAGAACTGTTTTGTAAAAGAAAAACTTTTGGTATGACCAAATTTGTCATCTGACCTGTATTATTTGTTAGAACAAAATGGTGGTTCTAACAAATAAACAAAAGACAAAAAACATTCTCCAAGGAGGTATTTCTGCATTTGAATGAGTCCGTCGATAGAAGGTGCACATGTGCAAAAATCTAATTTTATCCTAGAATAAAACTTACCCTTTGTATTTGTAGCTATATCCGCTTACTTTTGTGAAAAATGAAAAGTTTTTTCTTACAACACATTTTTGTTCTGATCCTCAAATTATATCAAAAACGCTACAATTCATTCTCTCTTCCCGTACCGGCTCTTTGTTCCTAAAACCACTGCGTTGGTGCACAGACGCAAAATTAGAACCAGACTGATCATCGCTGTAGACGCATCAGACGTAGCTCTGTCACACCAGCAGCACCGCTTGTCAACGTTTCTCACTTTTTATATATATATATATACACACACCTACACACTCAGTGCCACTTCAGACTCATTTACTGTCGCAAAGAAGTAAATGGATAATTTGCTGTTCAGCATGGCAGAGACGGCACTAAGTGCAGATTAGATTGCAAACACTGTGTCCAATCTGCGCAGCCCAAATGTTCTGTCTGTCTGAGAGACGGACAGCAGATCAGGAGTCATAGCACGTTCTGTCTGGCTCGCCATCTTCCACGCGAGCATGCAATTAGACCCAAATACCGACATATGCAAACTCACACTCTGTAGCAGAAGCAGCAGCCATTCATCCGTGCTTATGACCAATTAACAAGTAATCCCTCCGAGTTGCTATAAATATTACAAAGTGTTGCACAGTGCCGATGCCCATCATCTCGTTAGCTCTCCTCTGGCTCTTTGAAACTATTAGAGCCCTCTCTCACGCATAAAAGAAGCCCTAACCCTTAAAGTGTCAAAACAATACAAAGCACCTTCAAAAGTAATAAGACCCATTTAAACTATTTCACATTTTGTCACATTACAGTATTTATTTGTGTGTTTTATTCAGACCAGGTTCATTTTCAGGTTGAATTGCTGTCCATTTGTCCTGCAGTAGAAATGCAGCGGAGAGACAAACTACCCCAGTAAACATCCAGAAAAGCTTCATGCAGCGGAAGCACGTTTAGTCACAGTCTGAAGTCTTTTTGCATGTCTCTTTTGAACCTCCAAGATGATTGGATGTTCAGTAATATCCAATCATCTTTGTCTGCCAGATGGAGAAACACAACCCCAAAGCATGATGCTGCCACCACTGTGGCTTATGATGCTTTTGTGATCCTTTTAACAAAGAGGCATTCTTTTTTTTTTTTTTTACCGCCTTTCGACTGGTACTAAGAAAACTGTTGTCTTGTTTCCCAGGGCTTGCACCAGGCAGCGGATGCTGAGTGGATCTTTTGAAGGGCAACCAGCCAAAGAGCGCTCCATACTTAGTGTGCAGCACCACATACGACAAGAGCGCAGGTCTGACACGTGCACACACAGGCACACGTTTAAGTTGGCATGTATTCCTGTTGACGCCCAGTATTGAGCCGTGAACGCTCCTCATCTTTGCTCACCGTCTCCTCAGGTCTCTGCGACATGGATCCACCAGTCAGAGGATCAGCCGGGGGAAGTCGCTGGAAACGCTCACCCAGGACGTAAGCACACCTCCTGAGTCACATCCGATTTGTTTCCCTTTTTTTCCTCCTTTGTTGTTTTTAGTACCAAAACGGTTACGTCGTAAATAAATGCGTGCTTGCGTTTAATTACGAGCAAAACACTGCATACAAGTATGTATTTATGCCGTTGGTTTTTACACAGAGTGATGGTAATTCAATCTAAAGGTGTGTTATGCTATGTTTTTTGTTTTTTTCCCCAGCATTCCAGCACAGTGCGCTACCGCAATGCTCAGAGGGAGGACAGTGAGATCAAGATGATCCAAGAAAAGAAAGAACAGGCAGAAATGAAGAGGTATTTGCAGGGAAAAAGAGTTAAACAGCAAAGAGAACCTTTAAAAAAAAATAAATAAATCCACAGTGCTCTTTACCTTGTAATCCCTTTGCATGATTATCTGCTTGCCACTCAACTCTTGTCTGAGCAGAAAGGTTCAGGAGGAGGAGCTGAGGGAAAACCATCCTTACTTTGATAAGCCTCTTTTCATCGTGGGTCGAGAGCATCGCTTCAGGAACTTCTGCAGGATGATCGTCCGGGCGCGCTTCAATGCGTAAGATTCGTCCAAATAAACACATAACAAATATCCGACTGCTGATATCTTTTCCGTGTCCAGTTTCTTTTGGAAGCAAAATTACATCAATGATAATAATTGATCTGCATTAAATGACCGACTCAGGGTGATGTAAACCTGTGAAATACACTGTAAAACCATAACGTCGTATTTTTTTTCTGTTTCATCGTCTTTCACACCCAGATCAAAAACTGACCCGATAACAGGAGCAGTGAAGAACACCAAATACCATCAGCTGTAGTAAGTGTGGCTCATAATTGTTCATCAGGTGTTCGGATTAGTGCTTCATATGCATTACATCTTACTCATTGTGAAACAAAGTTCAGAAAAGCTGCATCTGTTACTGAGTCTGCAGATACATCAATTGATGTTTTGGGTTTTTTTCCTCTTTAATCAAGCTCACTTTACCTGAATTTTCCCTACATATGTATGTACTTATTAGCATAAAAACAAATCCACGGTTTCCTCTGGGGAAATAAATAAATAAATAAGCCACTAGCAGGCTCCCGCACAAGCTGAGAATATGCAACCATTCGACTAATGTCTTGTCGAGGTGATACATATAAACCATGTGGGACACTGGGTTCAAAGGTCAGGAATTCCCTACTCTTGATGTAATCGGTAACACAATTGACAGAAATGTTGAGTTTCAATTGCTAATATTTGCCACAAGTTATGAATGACTTGCGGTGTGTTTAAAAGTACGTGATAAAAAGAGGAGGGCTAAGCACAGTTTCTATCAGAATCAAAGTGAGCGTAGCACACTAGACAGTAAAATTACCGTTCTGTGAATTAATTTGCATCGTATCCAGTGTTTCAACCACATGCTAATAGCCAAACTGTAAGCTAATTAAAATCCCACATCTGCTTTTTGGAAACCAGCTCATAAATTGCTGCCGATGTGTCTGTCCTCGCAGTGATCTTCTGGGCTTAGTCACTTATCTGGACTGGGTGATGATCGTGGTGACCATCTGCTCCTGCATCTCCATGATGTTTGAATCACCCTTCACCAGGGTCATGCACGTCCCCACTCTGCAGGTATTATAACCCCAGATGGACAGTCGGTCACATGGTGTCGACGGGCAGATTCGCCGGGGAACAGATGTCGCCGTAATCAGGACGTGTGTTTCAGATCGGGGAGTATGTGTTTGTGATATTCATGAGCATCGAACTCAACCTAAAGATCATGGCCGACGGTCTGTTCTTCACTCCGACGGCCATTATCCGGGACTTTGGAGGAGTGATGGACATCTTCATCTATCTTGTAAGAAATGTAATAAGCGATATGATTCTGAGGTGGGGGAAAAAAAAAAAAAGTTTACTATGGGGAGAAAACCAGAGTTCTGAGCTCTTTTAAAAAGAAAAATATGACAGTGCTAATGTAGACTTTTCAAAGAAAGTAAAAGCACAAGAAAGATGTTGCCGCTCTCTCTGTTTTGGCATCTTTGCAATATTGATTCACGAAAAACAACGAAATAAACTCATGATGTTGTATAATTCTGCCCATCGGCTTAAACATTCGTCAGGAGTTGTTTTTCTGTCGTTGTTTAGCATCTTTATTTCCTCGTAGAATTGTACTTTAAGTTCTCGCACCAACATTCCTTGAAGTGTCGATGAGTGGCAGACAAAAATTGATAAGAATTAATCAAACTAAAAAAAATGAAATAAAATAAGCTCCAATTTAGGATATTTGTAAATCCCCCCTCCCCCAAAATAACCGGATGATTCGGATTGATACTTTTGCTGTTTGAAATATTTCTCTGCTGTAGCAATAAGTAAATGCTGCATTTAGGTTTCAAAATGGGATTTAATGCAATTTTTCTATACTTTATTGTAATTGGTGTTGGGATTTAACCTACTCAATAAAGGATGAGATTTGTTTTTATGGAGCTATTCTGTGTTCATGTTTGCAGTGGTAGATTTTCAATCAGAATTGATATCACGACTTTTCCAAGTCCCACTGGTGTAGATTTTGAAATGGAGCTGCTGCCCAAATAAAATGACCCTGAAGCCAGATTGAGGTTTTTATCCCGACTTGTGGAACATCCAGATGATAAAACTCGACTACTGTGTAATTCAAATCTACCATAGCTAGAAATTAGTTTGGAAATGTCTCAAATTTAAAAAGGATTCTTGGAATCCTGAAATAAGACTCGAAGAATGCCTTGACTCATCGAATGTTGTTATATTTTTCAATCTAATGCAGGTTTTCAGCCGTCTCCTTTTTCATATGTGTACACACTATTGTTTAGACTTGCAGACATTTACATAGTTGTGTTTTTACCATCTAATCACAAAAAACTTTTATCCTAAGGCACTCTATTGTGTTATTGTAATATCATTATCCTGTTTCCCTTAGTGTAGGTGTTGTAAGGTTTCTTTTTAAGTCTCTCTGCTGTGCTTTGTTTCCGCACTGCAGGTGAGTCTGATCTTCCTCTGCTGGCTTCCTACTGACGTCCCTCCAGAGTCTGGAGCTCAGCTGCTGATGATGCTGCGCTGCCTCCGCCCGCTCAGGATCTTCAAGCTGGTTCCTCAGATGAGGAAGGTTGTGCGGGAGGTTCTTAAAGGATTCAAGGAGATTTTCCTGGTTAGTGGTCGAGTGTAGCTTTTCAAAATCCTGCGGTTTTGATTTAACAGTCCGGAGTCGGACTCTGTCAGCTTTTTCTGCTCTTGGATAATTGTCTCTCAGGTTTCCATTCTGCTTCTCACGCTGATGCTGGTGTTCGCAAGCTTTGGAGTTCAACTGTTCGCCGGAAAGCTGGCCAAATGCAACGACCCGCGAATCCTTAAACGGGTACTGAAAGGAACATAATCTCCTTATAAACTTTCCCTTCCTGCACCGTACTCCCTGTGGAGAACATCCAGATGAATAAATAAAACTGGTTAAATCCAGCAGTTCTGCTCGTCTACTAAAAGCAGCCTTGATTCTTTTATACAGGTTTTAGCTGATATGTTGTGTTAAACTAACTTTTATTCTCTAGTTCTTTGACGAGATTTTTTCTTATTACTCTTTTGTGTTTTTTAATGTCTTTATTTTATCAACTGTTTATGAGGATGATAATATCATTACTATTTCTCTGATGAACTGTGGAAATTATTTTAGTATTAATCTTCCCATCATGACTTACATATGGATCTGGAGAATAGTTTTTACCTTAAATATAAAACTTTAAAGTTATTTTATGAAATAAAAGATTATGAAGTAAATTCACAGCATTTAACTACACATGCACTTATAAGTACATATTTTTTTTTTCCCTAATCGTCTTTAATTTGTAAGGTCAAACACTGACAAATCAGTTTTTCTCTCCTTTTCATTAAATGCTTAAAAACTAAGAACTTCCACAATTTTCTGTCTGTAACTGTATCAACTAACAGCATATAGTAACAGCATAACAGCATATAGTCTAATACATATATATATGTATTAGTATATATATATTACTTGTATGTATTTGGTTAAAAATCATGACGCAAATAAGAAGGTGATCTTGGAGCTCTTTCTTTTACGACTTGATCCAAACCTTCCACGTTTCTTAATGAATTTGCAGCAGAATTATCGTCTTTTTCTTAAGTCAGACCACAAACAAAAACTTTGTTTCTACTTTGCTTTTGCTTATTTACTCATTTGTTGTTTAAACTGTGTGATCCCACACAGGAGGATTGCTATGGCATCTTCCGGATTAATGTGAGTGTTTCCAGAAATCTCAACCTGAAGCTGAAGGCTGAGGAGAAGAAACCCGGTTTCTGGGTACCAAGAGTCTGGTAGGACTTCCTTGTTTTGATATCGTTTTCTTATAAAGTCGCCCTGCGGAACCAGTGACCGTATCAACCAATCTGACTTTCCAGGGCAAATCCTCGAAACTTCAACTTTGACAATGTCGGCAATGCCATGTTGGCTCTCTTTGAAGTTCTGTCCCTCAAAGGCTGGGTGGAGGTCCGAGACGTCATCATTCACCGAGTTGGGCCGGTAATAATCTTCAGCTAAAATCATTTTTTCCCTATGCTCTCTGTTTTATTTTTTCTACATTAAACAGAAATAATCATGACTGCGCTTTAACTCACACGTCTATGTCTCTGCAGATCCATGGCATCTACATCCACGTCTTTGTGTTTCTGGGATGCATGATCGGCCTCACGCTGTTCGTCGGAGTCGTCATAGCGAACTTCAATGAGAACAAAGTAAAATACTGCTATTGACGAGTTTCTGTCAATGTTTCTTTTTTCCGAGGAACAGTGCCTGTGTTTTGCCTCGGCTTCATGATTTCAGTGCTGTTGTGTTTCTTTCCTCTTTGACTTTCAGGGCACTGCCCTGCTAACAGTGGACCAGAGGAGATGGGAGGATCTGAAGAGCCGACTGAAAATAGCCCAACCGCTCCACCTGCCCCCCCGCCCAGGTACAACGAAGCGCACTAACGCGCAAAAAAATGTACATCAAAGGCTTTCCGAGTAACTGCAGGACACAACGCAGAGCCAGAGCGTCAAAAGCTTAACGTTGTGAAAACATCACGTCCGCCCCTGTTCTGGGATTGACTGTGCGCTCGCGCGCGCGTGTGCCCGCTAGCGCATCGCTAAACAGCACCTGCATGATTAATTCGTATTTAATAGTCCTTGTTTTTTGGCTGCGGATTGATGCCTGGAGGAATTAATCGTGACACTCGAATGACGACCAGCGGCAGTAACAGCAAAAGCCCGAATATGAAGGCAGATCAAGCAAATGGCTTGGACACCGAATGTCACACCCTGCTACAAGGAAATTAATCACATTCTCGCACCTCGCTCGAATTTAAAAACAAGCTCTGGTGTCAATTTATGCTCGTACACAAATATATCCGGCTTTCTTTCGTGCGTGTCTTAAGTGGTGAGCGTAGGGAAGCGCTGCATCCTTATTGAGTTTGGCCACAGATTCACGCCGCTTCCCTCGCTTATGTGACTGGAGTCATGGGAACAGTCAAGGCGCCTCGGAGGCAGCGTGGGAAATTGCTTGTTAGTACAGGCAGGGCTGAGAACTAACAGCAAAATCGAAGGCTTCGGTTTTAGTCAGCAGCGCCGCTTGCCCCCGGCTTTAACAACCAGACCGATCCACATCCAGAGGTGTTTCGTCGCTGGCGAGCCATTGCAGCGCGGAGCTGATTAACGTCTTCATGTCTGCAAAAACCGCCAGCGTGGTCAGTGCTTACGCTTTGCAAAAGCTCAAACTGATTTAAAGCTCTGTTTGTGAAAAATTAAATAAATAAATAAAAAAACAGCGGCTGCGAAGTGAGCTCATTTTTGAAACCTTGCAACAACGACATAAAAGTTCCAACGCAGAAACTAGCAACATGCAAGACTTAAATATGTTATGCTGAAAATGTGATTTTAGAGCCACATGTAAGATTGTAAAACTTGGCAAATATGCTGATCAGATGGATGGTTCTAGTTAAAATTGTATTGACTCTCTGAAATTACTGCCTTCGAGCAAACATTGAAGCCTCACTGTCTATTACCAAATCTGAGTTTATTGTTTGCATTGTTTCCTGACAGTACGCCCACTCATCTGTATGAATAAAAGTTTGCGAAAGCTGCACAACAGAAGTCTGTTCAAGTCTTAATCAGATCTAGATGGTCCATAAATGCCATCTTGTGGACACTGAAGGGTACTGCGCTGACGAGATTTGAGATGTCTTCGGTGCTGCGGAGAAGCGTTTGAGATCGCATTTTGTCACAGGGTGGAGAGAAAATAATCCATAAACATCCAAACGAAAAAAAAAAGTGACCCATTTCAGCATTTAGCTCCCCGTATCATTAACTTTGCAACCACAATCTAATTTTTGACTGTTTTTTTTTTTTAATTTCTCTATCTCATCCAGATTGAAGTGTCTCTGAAAGATCATTTTTCAGGTTTTTCAGGTGAACTCTAGTCATTCTAAATTTTGGATAAAACCCACTAAATTTCGACCTCTAGCTGTATGTGTAGGGTTGCTGTCCTGCTTTTCTCCCAGGATCCTCATGCAGTTATCTCCATTCATCTTCTCATGGGGTGAATTTATTTCATTTCCCTTTGGGATCAATAAAATATTTTCGAATTTGAATTATGAGCTTTGCACATCTACAGACTCTAATTTTTTACCTATTTGTTAGAAAATAGCTCAACTTCAGTCAGATGGAAGGGAAATATCGGCTCACTTACTTGAAACCACGGATCATTTTCCTTCCACTTCACAATTATGTGGATTGAATCCTTTTGTCCTATAAATTTTGGAAATTTGATTTTTTTTTTTTTTGTTTTCCATGTCATATGTGTTCTTTTCACAGAGAATGGAGGTTTTCGGGCTAAGATGTATGACATTACTCAACATCCCTTTTTCAAACGCGGCATTGCTGTGTTGGTTTTGGCACAGTCTGTCCTGCTGTCAGTAAAGGTAACATCTATATGTTGTTTTGTTTTTTTTATTGCACCATAATTTTTACATTCTTTTCTTTCACTACAAACAAAAATAAATGTGTTTCCTTACTTCTGCAGTGGGATGTAGGTGATGATAAAGTTACCTTTCCTCTTGCCACCATATCTGTAGTCTTCACCTTTATATTTGTATTGGAAGTAAGTCTGTTTCTGCCTGGGCATCTATCATTCTATACGTTTTGATCACTTCCTTCATTGTGTTTACACACACATATCGTGATGTTTTTGTTTTGTTTTGTTTTGTTTTGTTTTGTTTTGTTTTGTAGGTGACAATGAAGCTGATAGCCATGTCTCCAGCTGGGTACTGGCAGAGCCGACGAAATCGTTACGATCTGCTGGTCACTTCACTGGGTGTCATTTGGATAGTCCTGCACTTTTCCCTATTGGTTAGAGAAGCATATTTTTTCACTGAGGGAAATTTATTTATGAGATGAGTACCGCACATGCAACTGTCTTTTTTTTTTTTTTTATACTCTTATAGAACGCATATACGTACATGATGGGAACTTGTGTGATTGTCTTCAGGTTCTTCACCATATGTGGGAAACATGTGAGTCAGATTTTGTGTTTGCCTCACAGTCACCTCCCCTTTACCTCATAAATAATTTCTACCCGGGCATAAAATCTTGCGACTCTTAATACGTGCGTATGATCCGTGAAGGTGACACTGAAGATGCTGCTGCTGACCGTGGTGGTGAGCATGTACAAGAGCTTCTTTATCATCGTGGGCATGTTCCTCCTGCTGCTCTGCTACGCTTTCGCTGGAGTCGTTCTCTTCGGAACGGTCAAATACGGCGAGAACATAAACCGGTAACTGTTGCTTATGTTCGGACCTTCTTGTTTAGTTTTGTTTTCTTCTGCTTTGCAAAAGGAGCTGAAGTAAGACAATTTACTGTCTTCATACAGTTATTTTAATCTCAGTGATTTTACAGTGATTTTGTTTTTTTTCTTTTTCTTCAAATGGCAGGCACGCCAACTTCTCCACAGCAGGCAAAGCCATCACTGTTCTTTTCCGCATTGTCACAGGAGAAGATTGGAATAAGATCATGCATGACTGCATGGTAAGACGAGCTCCAAATACGTCAGATAAAGGATCATGCTTTCCTAATCTAAAACGACATAGTAACACTTTATTTAAAGCAGTGTGCACAAGACTGACACGACACCGTAATAAATATGACATAACACGTTTACGACTGTTGTCATGAGTGTAAATAATGACACTTTTAGTGAAAAGTTCCAATAAAACTTGCATTAAAAGTCCATTTAGAGTGTCAGCTTTACATTAAAACTGACATAAAACTGACTGTTTTATAGAAAAAGTATTTGAACAGTTTATCAAGTTGAGCATGCTCTATTTTAATTTCCTGATTGTTAAATGTAAAGTTTTGTTTAAATTAAATAAATATATATTTGCTTGTTTTTTTTGTTTGTTTTTTACGGTTTCTAGGTTCAGCCTCCATTCTGCACCCCTGACAAACATCGCTACTGGGAGACTGATTGTGGCAACTATGCAGGAGCGTTGATTTATTTTTGTTCGTTCTATGTCATCATAGCATATATTATGCTCAACCTTCTCGTAGGTCAGTGTTTTCTCTCTGCCTGTTCTGTGTCTTTTATAACCATGGACTGTCATGTGCTTAGTTTATAACCAGTAAGCACATTAGAGGAAGCTTTATTAACGTCCGGCTAAGTTTGTGTAAATTTAAGTGAGTTCATATTTGATAACTAGTGTTTGAGCAGTTCTCTCTTTACAGTTGCCTGGTAACATCAGAGCACAGCTCAACTAGCAGGTCACATGACACGTTCAGACAGGAAATGCAGCCTTACGGTGAACATAATCGGAAAGGGTGAAATACTTTTTAGATATTTAGGAAATAGACTGCAGTCCAAGCTGGATCTTGTTTCTGCACTTCCATTATAAACCTTGACTGCAGGATTTCCATAACTATAAATATCTACGCAACTCTTCTTTGTTGGTATCAAATAGCCTTTTCATTTACATGCCAGTAACTGTGATAAAATTAGGAAACAAAACCTTTAGTTAAATATTTGATCATTCTCCTGTTTAAACTCCCCTCAAGCTTAACACCAACAATAACAAGCTATTTACTTCACTGATTTAACAAATAATGAGGGAAGATTATTTGTTGTTTTTGAATTAAGGCTATTTCTAATATGTGTATTGACTTATAGTCATTTTTACATTTCGGTTTTACTATCAGAGCTACAACTCTAAATCCAGCAGTCCAATTCGATGTGATCGCTCTAAAGATGCCTGTTGCGATGTGAGCTATACATCCACGGTTATATAACCAATATTATCTATCCTGACATTTTTGCTGCAGCCATCATTGTGGAGAACTTCTCTCTCTTCTACTCCACTGAAGAAGACCAGCTGCTGAGTTATAACGACCTGAGGCACTTCCAAATCATCTGGAACATGGTGGATGACAAACGGGAGGTCAGAAATTAGCAAGGACGCTTGTGGAACCCACACGGGACACTGAGGGTTAATATAGAGAGAAAGTAACTAGAGACGCTGATCTTTAATTAAAGGTTTGATTCCTTTAAATTTAACCACCACTTAATTGCAATACGAACTCGTTCAGTCAAGACACGTGCAGCAGAAATGCAAAGGTTAGCAGTGGGCCTTGCTGTTCTTGCTACGCTTTGACAAAACTCTTAACGAAACTTTTTTTTTTTTTTGCCTGAAAAGCTTCTGTCGTCATGTCAGCATGTCTTAATAAACCCTTTACCTTTGCTCTTGTTTTATTTATTTATTTATTTTTTATAGGGAGTGATCCCAACGTCCAGGGTGAAGTTTCTGCTTCGTTTGCTCAGAGGAAGGCTGGAAGTGGACCTGGACAAGGACAAACTCCTGTTTAAACACATGTGCTATGAAATGGAGCGACTTCACAGTGGAGGAGATGTGACATTTCATGATGTGCTGAGGTGACGGTCAAGTGCTACATGTTGTCTTACTTAAGCACTCATGATGTTAAGTACAACCCAGTTTATGTAAAATACTTCAGTGCTGACGTTTCCGAACATGTTTGGCCTCATACATAAATAAACCAATCATCTTGTTGGGCTAAAGGAAGGAAATGGCATCCAGCTCATTATTTTTTCCATCTGTCAGTCTGTCCTTCTTTTTTCCTTCCTTTCTTCCTCACTCCCCCTCCTTCCTTCTTCATTACAGATCTGTGTTTGTTGCCGGTTTCCCACTTAAAGCCGATCCACTGTAAAAACATCTGGCAAAAACTCATAGTGAACTTTTGTTATTCAACATTTCCACCTTTCACCAACCCGACTTCCAACCTCTGATGACGTGCAACACGATAATGTAGTTTGATTTGACTTGCATACATTGAAGAACATTTGAGGTTTCTAACTCTGATTTCACAAACACTACAAGGAAAGGACTACTTTTGGGGAAAAAAAATTGAAAAATATTGGCGTGTATTGGAAAACGATAGAAATAAATGCGATACATATTCATTTGTTCCACTTCTTATTCTTGTAAGATGTAAAACATGTCGAATGGTGTAACAGATTCATTACCGCTACTTAAACCTTGCATTCATCTGAAAAACTCCAAAAAACATTTTGTACTTCCTGAAAATAGAGGATAATATTTTTTTTGCTGAACAAGGTAAAGAAGCTACTGAAATAGAAATGTTGCTAATTTTGTGCATGCAGAGCGGAAGCAGGCTCAGCTTACTTATAACCAACACGCTGGGTAAACATTTTCTTGGGGTTTGTAGCATCACTCCGGAGTAACACTACTCATGAGCAAATTTGATTGATTGAACAAGAAATTTATGGGCTCCTTTTTCAACAACCATCTAAAGATCTGACAAAAAAATCGCATCGCTTAAAAACAAAAATGTGCTATAAAACTTTGTCTTTTGGAAAATATCAATCGTATGCATGTGTCCATTTGCCCAGCATGCTGTCTTATCGCTCGGTGGACATTAGGAAGTCTCTCCAGCTGGAGGAGCTGTTGGCCAGGGAACAGCTGGAGTACACCATTGAAGAGGAGGTCGCCAAGCAGACCATCCGCATGTGGCTCAAGAAATGCCTCAAACGCATCCGGGCGGTGAGTCACTCAGCCAGACCACGCTTGTCCTTTTCCACGCTCGACTCGCAAGTGTCAGTGCATGACGCCGTCCTTTGAATGCGTGCATGCTTACAGAAGCAGCATCAGTCGTGCAGCATCATCCACAGCCTGAGAGAGAGCCAGCAGCAGGAGCTGAGCTCCTTCCTCAACCCTCCCAGCATAGAAACCACGGTGCCGAGCGAAGACCACAACGCTAACAACCCAGACAACCCCTCGCAGCCTGAGGTAAAGCCCCCACATCTAAACCGCGGCGGCGCACACAGTCTCACACGCTCGCAGCGTGATTTCTGCGCAGACACATCACACAGTCAGCAGGTATGCTTTTGCACTGGTGCAACAAAGGATATCTCGTCTTTGTTTAGATGAGTGGCCTCCAGCAGCTTCTGAGCCCCACGTTGTCAGACAGAGGAGGGTACAGACAGGACTCCACAGACCTGGGGAGACCACAGAGAAAGTTGGGACAGTGGCGGCTGCCTGCAGGTTTGTTCGCTTCTGTACTCTGTCTTGTACAAGTTACAGGTTTTGTAAAAAGAGAATTGTGTAAAATTGAACAAAGAAACTTCCTCGTCTTCACTCTGCTTGGGAAAGCGAGGGAAGCTAACGCTTGTAACCTTTTTTTTTTTTTATAAAAGTTGAGATGTGGTATTGGAAATTCTAAGAGACTATTCAGATATGGTGTCAACAGCGGTACTGGGTGAACATGTTCCAAGTGAAGAGAGCAGTATATTCATACCTGATGGTAAAATAAATATATCACAATATGAAATAAATACCATTTGTGATTGGATCTCAGTCACTTGTCATGTCATGGAACTGTTACCTGAGCGAATGTGCAGGTTTGCTGATGTTTCTTCAAAATAAAAAAAAAATTTGAACAGGCTTGTTAAAGTACATCCTTAAAAAAAACGTGACTTACTTCAGTTTCTCAGCAACCAGCATAGCTGTGTCTTCAATTATTTGTGCACTTTTCCCCAGTTAGCATTATTTACCCTGTATGGTGTCACGGAGTGACAACAGTTCTCAAAATGCTAAAGGTCACAGAAGATATCACATTGACAGATTTGAAAAGGAAAAGGAAAATTCGGATGTTTATATTATCCTGACAACAATACAGCCAGGATACATGAACGCTACGTCTCAGAACAGCCTATGGGTTGTAGGTACTGACTGATCTTGACTCATGTAAACCTTTAGTTTGTCAAAACGGAATAGTCAAAATTAGTATCGATACTCAAAATTCTTTGCAAATTCTCTGTTTTTGCCGTCAGGTCGTACGAGCGTCAAGTCCATCGTTTGCAAGATGAACCCCGTCAATGACGAGGCCTCTTCGGGGTCAGAGGTGAAGAAGTGGTGGACCCGTCAGCTGACCGTGGAGAGCGACGAGAGCGGAGACGACCTCATCGACATTTAGAGACGACGTCCAACGGATGTGTCTTCTTTCTCCTTTACAGATCGGATGCGAGGCTTGCCGGTGGATTCGGACCTTTTCACTTCTTGTCTCTGTAGGCTGATGAATGAAAACGGTGTCGCCGCTTCGTTTTACCCGCTACCTTTATCTCGACGGGTTTGATCAGCTGTGTGTGAAGCTTTACCTGGAGTGGCTCATTCACGGAGGCAGCCGTTTAGGCATGGATTGGTGTTATGTGTCCCATGTTCTGTCCACTGCTGAGTTTTTCCTATGCAGGCGCATCTGGTGTCAAAGCAGACTGTTGACTGTAGGCCATACATTTGGTGTGTTCATGAATCCAACCGAGAAGCTGCTGCGGTGTGCGTTTCCTACTGTTTCATGTCAATATCTTAATCAAGTTCTGTCCTTCGATATCTTTGATTTGCCTCCGTTTCTCATCTCTTGTATCTCTGATAATGTCTCTTGAGTTTTTCAGTGGTGATTGTTAACTGTTGTTTGTCTCATTGTCACTTTATACAAAAACAAGTCGTCTTGTTTTTTTGGGGTTTTTTTTTTATCTGGACAAGAACATGGAAAAACTAAAATCTACAGTTTTGACTGTGAATGTATTTAAAGTTACATCAGTGTGTATTTGTGCAGCTTTAAAACAACTCTTTTGTAAGTTATTAGAAACACTTATATTTATCAAGTATTTAATTATTCTATTAAAAGCCTGTTGGGCATTTATGAGAAAAACAGTGGTGTCACTGTCTTTGTACTGAACTTTGTACGCGACTTCAGGAATTTGAAATACTTAACCTGTTATTCACGAGAGGACCCAAATTTGGGTCCTCTCGTGACAGGGGTGTCAAACTCCAGTCCTCAAGGGCCTCTGTCCTGCAACTTTTAGATGTGCCTCTGCTGCACCACACCTGAAAAGAATAATTAGGTCATTAGCAAAGCTCAGGAGAACCGATCTACACAGGGAGGAGGTAATTAAGCCATTTCATTCCACTGTTTTTTACCTGTGGCACATCTAAACACTGCAGGACAGCGGCCCTTGAGGACTGGAGTTTGACACCTCTGTCATTGTGAATGACAACCTGTGAACAACAGGTTAAAAGAAAAAAGAGAGAGAGCAATGGCGAGAGTGTGAGCAGCGCGTATACAAGCATGATTGACAACGCTGAAACACTTCTGACGGAGCGGTCCACTTCTGTAGTTATCGTTGGGAGAAGACGGTGAAGCTCGATTTTTTTCTTCTTCACAGATTATCTGTCTTACGCTATACTATCACAACATAATAATAGTTGCATATCCTACACATGTAGGTCTTTTTAGCATGATTTTTTTTTTTAATCAGAAAAAGTTTCTCCATAGGTTTTGTGTAGCTTGTCTCAAACCCTGGTTGTGATGCTGACTTAGTGGCATCCTGAGCAAAGAGCAACGTGGATTGTTTGCAAGATTAACCCTGGAGGACAAAGGAGGATATTTTCTCACGTCTTTTTTACATGCTTATTATTCTCATATAAACTTTACTACTACAAATATCACATCTGCCTTTTCTTCAAGGCTCGTTTTACATGACAGTTGAGTTCAGTTTATAGGATAGTCCAGGGGTGGGCAATCCTGGTCCTCGAGGGCCGGCGTCCTGCAACTCTTCGATGTCTCCCTGGTCCAACACACTTGAATCCAACAGCTGAATCACCTCCTCAGTGCAGTCAGGTACTCCAGAGTCCTGCTAACGACCTCATTATTTGACTCAGGTGTGTTGAAGTTGAGACACATCTAAAAGTTGCAGGAGAGCGGCCCTCCAGGCCTGGAGTTGCCCACCCCTGGGATGGTTTCAGTGACTGAGTGGGAAGATGCTGTTTAATGGTTCCTTTCACATGAAAATACGACTGTGTAGAATCAACCTGGTCTTTTGAAAACTCTGCCCTCTCCTGGACGCATTAGTCACTGTGGTACGCCAGTCATTCTTCTCTTCTTCTGGCTCAGTCTTGTTCAACTTACAACAGGACTTGCTTCTTCTGGTTGTGTACTCAGTTTAATTTTGTCCAATCCACTGATCCAGAGTGTCTTTCTAAACTTGTCAGACCACTTGAAGTTGTTCATACTTCGTCATACTTGCACAGGGTTCAGTGCACATGACTGAAATTTCATTTGACAGACCCAACAAGAAAATTTGTGCTTCTTTGTGAAGTGGAAGGTGTAAAATGAGATGCTTATAAATATCATATAGAAGCATCATGATGCTTCTGCATGCTGTATAAGCAGATACATTTGAAAATAATAATTAAGCAGCATTTATACTACATGTATAATACACATACCCAAGTTTCTGCTTTATTTGATGTACTGGTTTCTAGAGGGTTCATCAGACAATGGCTGCGGGTCAGAGTGGAGGTAATTGAATAAAGAGCTCGCATTCATGCAGCTGCATTTTCCTTTAACAAGGGGCCTTGTTGGACACAGAATTAGCCTATTAAAAGAAACACAGCCTTGATTTGTCCGGTTAAAACCCCGTTAAGTTTCACAGCTGACGGAGGGAGCGCCGGGCTGTCTGGATAATGAACGAGCGGCAAAGCAGAGAAAGTGCGGAGGATCGGGCTGCCTGTGGGACATCCACTCTGTAGAGGTCCTGATTTACTCACACATTCCTCTCTCGGTGACTGAGTGCTCTCTCTGGCATCTGGTCCTGTTGGGAAACAGTGTGACATCAGCCTTCTTGCCAATCAACCGCCTTTAATTTATCTTTTCTCACTTATTCTTCCTGTCAACCATCTCCTCTTAAGTGCCACTTAGCTGAGAGCTAGCTCATCAAAGGGGCCTTTTCTGCCTCTTTTTCTCTCTCTCTCTCATTTTCGCTCTGCGTGGCGGAGCACTTTTTTTTTGTTTTTTAATTGCCTCTGCATTGCGCTGGGCTCTTACGAGGCCTGTTGTTTTTACCCTCTCTGCCCACCTCTCCCTCGTGCACGTACAATGCTTATTCAGGACCTAATTGAGGCGCTTTGGTAATTGTGGAGGAAGTTCTTGAGAGCGGAGGGAGTGGGAGCGTGTCTGCGAGTCCAGATCACCTGTAATTAAAGTACATGATGGCTTTGATGGCTCGGTTCCCTCCTGTTGAGATGGCATGTTTAAAGCTCGAGCCGGCAGCATCACATGGACTGGAAAGTGCCTTCTCTCTGGAACACAAGGCAGATAATGCAGCATGGTGGAGTTTCTGATGAGAATTATCTAAAAAAAAAACAAACAAAAAAACACTCACATGCACAATCACATACCATTTCAGCTCTTTAAAGATGCAGCGCACACACCTCCAAATTGCACCAATTGCTGTCTTCAAAATGACCTAATCTTGAAAAGAATAGGATATCCCAAAATATTTTCTACGTCATTTTATATTGGCCATGTTTGCCATTTTTGTCTGTGGCATTGTCTCAGTTTGGGGAGAAGGGAAGTCTTGGCATTTGTACCCCAATCATACTATTGTGGTCTAGCTGCAATGGCAAATTTGTGACTATAAGTTCATAATAATGTGCATCCTTTAATAATGTGATTTACATTTTCAGAGTTTCATTCTGTGTATAGCTGCCAGTTTTCAGTTTTCCTTCCACACATCCTTGGCCTCATAAATAAGGTGGCGGCTGTGCAAATTAGCCGTCTCTATCTCACATCAACATTCACCTCAGGTCCGGGCCTAATCCCATCCCTGTGTTTGGAAACAGATGGCTACTACTACAATGAAAAAAGTAGCAAATTATTTTAAGCAGCAGGCAGCAGAGGCAATTAACAACTGATAAAATGTGTTGATTAAAATCTATTGCAGTCTCACGGACGAGGGGTGGGATGGGGGCAATTGTACCGTACAGTCAATTTGGCATCTGACCAGGTCAAGATATGCAGACCTTCACCTGAACACAGCTGCTTCTCACTCAGAACCTCGGTTTGATGCTTTCATTTTTATAGTATTTTGTTGGCCGAATAGGACTTGATTAGATTATGAGATTATAAGTAGTGTAATGACAAGAAGCTGGTGGTGTTCCCTCAAAACAACTTTAAAATTTTCAGCTTGAGATTCAGAACGTAAAAATATTTCTTGAATCAAATGGTTTAACTTTGAAATAAAACTCAAAGATGTCTTCCTTTGGCCTAGTTTTCTTTCAAATGATTTACAGTCCCTTGGAAAACTATAGCCCTTAATTTTGCACCAACAGCAAACGTCCCTGTACTTTCTAAGAATTTAACATTGATAGGCCAGCGTTTTAACTCCATCGACCTCGGCCCCATATCTTGAGTATTTTGGAGCCTCCTCGACAGGCTTACTTTCAAGAATGCTGTATTTTTGAAAGCATACTCTCTCTATTCTCACATCAACTCTCCCCGGCACCCAAGAAGGAATCCAGCAGCATGGTGCAGCTGCCATGTTTCCACCATGTAGTTTGAGTGGAGAATGATATCTGCCTTTCTGAATTTAGATCAAAAAGTTTCATTTTGGTATCTGATCAGCGCACCTTGCTCCTGCAAAGCCGAGCAAGCTGCAAACTTTATGTCAACAAAACAGTTCACCTTCTTTCTTACGACAAAGGTGAGATTTGTTGAGTTCACAACTAAAACTTGTTCTGCCACGCTGTTCTGCAATCGGAGCTGTGGTTCTCTGCAGTTCCTCCAATGTTAGTTTGGGCTTGTTGTCTGCTTCTCTGGCCTGCTGTCTTTGACCTGTCACTGTAGATGGATAGCCATGTTTTGGTACTCTTTCCATTTTCAATTGATGGATTGAAAAGTGTTTCGTTGGATGTCCAAAGCACTGAACACGTCTTCAAACTTCTCCGTAACTTTGTTTCTTGGTCTTAATGATGCCTGTTTATGAGGATCTCACAGAACAACTCTATTTATCCAATTTATAGATTAAACTGAACACAAACTGACACTCTTTGCAAAGCTGATAGCTTAGGAAAGCAGTTGGTTCAACTGGATTTTATTTATAGGTATCAGAGCAAAAAGGACTCATTGAAAACGAAATAACATTTTCACTTTTCAAATTTAGTTTTTACTTTAGCCCCCCTTTTCTCCTGCTTCACGAATTGTGTAGTTCTGTCGCATGAAATCCCTCTGGAAAATAATGAAAGTTTGTGGTTTTATTGTGGCATTTTTCTGGGGAAAAAAAAAATTCAAGAGGTATTAATATGGTTGCGGCAAAATGGCAAAATTCTGTGTTTCCTGCCTATCATTTCTTTTCAGATGTCCTGTGCAAACACAATGACTGCAGGAAGTCATTTCGAGGCTTTCACCTCATGCTCAGCGCATCATCAGCCCGGCTCGACTGCCGCCCCGGTGATCGCTCAGCAACAAAGTGACACGGAGGCTCTACTTTGTCTCGGAGCCACACAAACCCCATTTCCTTTAAACGACTAATCAGCCCCATTCATCCGTCTACGGGTCCCCCGTTCCTCGATCCTACACCTGTCTTTGGCATCTTTAATTACTGGAAGGCTGCCTTTGTCTGATCAGGAGCCAAGATTAGAATATGAGTGGCAAATTCAGAAGAAAATCATACAGGCTCAAACCAAGTCAATTACCCACCAATCAAAGTAAAAAAGGCTTGTAATTGCAGGGTAACAGTGAGCGCCTCCGCTTCAGCTTCCAGCATTGAGGGTAAAATAAGCAAGAAATAATGCGTACCTGCAGGGGGTGCTATGCTCAAACTATTAAGTTTATCTGTGGCAGGGCGAGCTTACGAATCACAGAGAAAGCTTTATTCCTCCCCCTTCTCCTTTTAAATGCAACTATAGCCTGTAGTGAGACATTACCTTATAATTCTATGCTGTTGCTCGGCTATTATGTCAAATTGTGCATATGACGTTTTGAGGAAAATGCAGGAAAATTATAAAGGAGGGAAAGCTTTTATAATGCTATTTGTAACAGTACCAGGAAACGATTTTCACAGCGCCAGTTGCACGCTTAATGAAAATTGTTTTGCACAAGAAACTGAAAAGAAATGTAATCGATTTATAGCCGGATCGGAGTTTAACTGATTTCATTTTATGTTTATAGAATCTGTTGCTTTGTCCCTTGCTCTCCAGCCTCAATATCTTATCTGGGATTTTTCCATCATCCTGCGAGAGCCTTCAAAGCGAGGAGAAGCAAATAGCAATACAGCATCAGATGCTACTGTAGGTCAAGCTGAAGAGCCCCAGTTGTGATGAGGAATACTGTGTGTGTGTTCAACATGCATTCTAATAAGCATCCATATTCAGGGTTTTCTTCCCCTGAGATCAAAATGTGCCTATAGGCTATTTCTTCTTCTTCTTTTTTTTTGTTTCTCCTTTCTTTTGGAAACGGAGAATCATTTAATGCACACTCTTCTCGCCCCCCCCCCCAAAAAAAAGCTTTCAACGGGTGGTGCTTAAATTTCAGACCCCAAACCCAGAACAGTGGAGAAGCCCGGAAAGGCAGAGTGAATGAGAAAAGCAGAGGCTGAGAGAAGCCGCTTCACGGCAGCTGACAGATCCCCCCACCAGGCTGCAGACACGGCTAGTTTTTGAAACAACAGAGGATAGAAACTGACAACTTCAATTTTGCCTTTCCTTTATTTATTTTCTACCTTTTTGCCTCCTCCTCCTCCCCCCCCCACCCCTCTTTGTTTGGCAGCATTTGAAGATAATCAATCACAATATCAAAAGAGAGCACTGTTGTCATGCAGTTTGTTTTCCCATTCTAACCTTTAGCCCCCTCAGCAGTCGGACGCAATTTTTCTGATTCCAAAAATTTCAACACACGCAGGCGCCCAGATTGCGTGTGCACACGCGCGTGCTCAAACCGCATCAGACTGGTTTTGCACTCCAAGGCAAACGAAATCAGACTAAATTAGAGTTTGCAAAAAGTAAGCGTGCGATGCAGTTGATGAGCACCGATCACGGTGCCTTGCAAAAGTATTCATAGTCTTCAAACTTTTTTTCACATTTTGCTGCGTCGCCAACGTTATTGTGTTTTAGGAATTTTATTTAACAGACCAATAACAAGTGGTGCCTATTTGTGAAATGAAAGAGAAGTAATGCATGGCTTCAAAATGAAAACTAATGCCTCTGAATAAAATTAAGTGAAATCAATAGCCTGAAGTGAGCATCTGTGACTATCAAATTCAAATAAACATGTATTCTCAGTTGAACTTTGACTGGGCCCTTCTTTCACATAAATATGCTTAGATCCAAGCTATTCTATTGAGTCTTTAACTACAAATGCTTAAGAGAAGGGCTAACTCCTTTGGAAAAAATAACTGTTTTTCCAAAAAGAAATCTTTAAGTGTCAAATGGTCTTTCAAGCCTGACTTTATCCTTCGGGATGAAGTTACAGTGGTCTTCACACCACTATAGACAGCCGTCTGCAGGCTCTACACAGCTCATAAGTTTTGCTGAGTTAGGACTTGGTGTTTATGAATGGCTGGACTTATCATAAAACACTGAAGGAGTAATGGAGGCCAAAGGGACTCGGGCTCGTTGAAGCGCAAACGCAGACGTTAGTTGGGCCTTTCTGAATAAGAATGAGGGAGAGGCATTTCAGAGTTCAGAGGCTGGCTCTGCTACAATGCTATTTATTTTTATTTTTTTTTTAGTTTTGTAACTTTCAATCACAAAAAAAGTACATAGACATGCACAAATGATCCGCTGTCAAAAGCAGGAAAACTTTCTGCTCTATATTTTTAGATGCACTCAGAAACAAAATCACTGTCTGTCAAACCAATCAGCAACAGATGCTTTAGCAAGTCAGTATTAACTCACAGTTTGATTTATCTATAAATTGCAAAAAGAAGAAAATCATGTCAAGTCACTTCACAAAACAATAGGTCTTTTTGTTGTTGTTTTTTTTTGTTTTTGTTCAATTAAAACACCCATTTTGATCTAAATTCAGTTCAAATCCATCCAGTTCATTTCATTTCCATCAAGTCACATTGTCAGATTTATGTCCAACTACATGCAGTTCATTTCAGTCCAAATTATAGTAAACACAGTCAACTCGGATGATCTTTGAATCCTGGCTGGTAAAATGTTAACTATTCAAAATAGCCGATTACACGGCCAAAAACACTTAGGACTCTCTTCTTGTTTGTTTTTCCACAAATAAAACATGAGTTTAATTTCAATCTCAAGAAGTGTTTTAATCAATTTTGATCAGGGCAGGAAAAATTAGTTCAGTTTTGAACTGTCACAAATCTTGTAGATTTTGTACTAGAGATAACCAGATTTAATCCAGATTCTTAATTTCCCAGATTTAGTCGTTCTTAGATCATACTGAATCTGATCAAACAGAAATGAAGCTCAACTGTCTCACTAGGTTTTCCTCGCTCCTTTACACTACAACTGTAGCTCACAAGGGATCATAAGGATTACATTGTTCCAGATACTAATCAACACTGAGTGTCACCAAAAAGCACAAAGGGAAACACTGCAGTGGCATCATCATTTTTTTGGGCCTTTAGAAACATCAAGAAACGATTGCAGACATTTGTTCAAACGAAGTAATTACCGTTCTTGCTCCGAGAACGACCGAAAACCCCGAATCAACGAATCCCTACTCTGGAGCGTAAAACGGCTGAAAAGACAGCCGCTTAATTCTTTTAACCCAGATCGCCCCCACGTACAGCTAAAGACCTCCACGGGCGAAGCCGCTCGCCGCTGTACGCCGAACACTAATGACTCATAAAGCCTCGCTGCCACCTCAACTTGACAAATGGCAAATGTCAGCGGCATATTCTCCTGGTAGGCATAATTTTATTAAGTGCAAATATCACTGTGCTCCTTAGGAGACACTCAAAGGTTAGACCAACAGCTGTAGCAGCTTCATGTATATTAGCTTGGATTTAGCGGCGAGTCAGGCTCCCCCGACTTGATGGATGCAAGCAGTCAAGCATGAGGACGGATGCTCTCACCCAGTGTAATAAGGAGAAGCTCGAGCTCGGACGATGTTTATTTAAAAGCCCGAGACAATAACCTAATGGAGAGCAATACGTTTGTGGGGGAGGAAAGAGGAAAAAAAAGAAATATATATTGCGGGGTTGATTTTTTTATTTATTTATTTTTTTTTTTTTTCACTTTTATTGGCTGTGGTAATTTGTTGACTCACTCATCCATGCAGGATCTTTATGTTTAATGCAGGCCTCTGAGAGGCCGGGGAGAGAAGATGGGGGGTCATGGTGTGGGGGTGGCAGGGTGCCCCCCGAGAGATTAGCCTCCACCTCTCAGTGTGAGAGATGAAGGTGGAGGAATATCCGCCCTTAAGAGTGGGCCTCAGATGCTAATGGTCCGATTCCGCTCAGCACACCTGCTAAATAAGTGATGGATGCGGCCTAAAAATAAACGCGCAGCAGATTGAGAAAGTACAAACACCACTTGAACTTTTCTTCCATTTTCTCATTTTACAGACTTTATTGCGGCTTGTGTAGCAGAGCAGCACAAAGTAGCGCGTAGTTGCGAAGGAGAAGGAATGTCAACTCTGGAAAGTGTGACATACACTCAACACTCAGTCCATTTCTCCTATAATTACAGCTCCAAGTCTTTTAATGTCTGCTCTGGCTTTGTACATAAGGCTCTCCAACTCCTTGAGGGTCGAGGTTCAGCACTTCAGGATGTGTTTCTTCTTCAACACACCTCAATGGTAAATGGCCTCTATTTGTTTAGCGCTTTATCAAGTCCAGAGGACCCTAAAGCACTTCGCACTACATTCAGTCATTCTTCCATTCACGCACACATTCACACGCCGAATCATGCAATTGTTATCATTGGCAGGGTACTGTTGGACCTGATTGCATGCTCAGGATATAATGAACCCTTTTAGTTCTGCTGTGTAGTCGTAGCCACGTGTCTGAAAGTTGCAGAGTGTCAGTGTTCCAGGGGTGTAGTTTGACATCCCTGATTCTGAGAGTGTAATTTTTGCCACATAGCTCAAGCTCATCCAAAATCAATGGATAGCATCTGTAAAAATATATGTTTTGAAGTCTGTAGCTTGAATTTAAGTCTGGACTTTGTGTCATTCCTAAGTACTCTTTGATATAAACCCATTAGACTCGAAACTTTTTTTCTCAGCCAACCAAAATCTGGCCACATAAAATATAAATATAAAGCTTTTTGTTTTCAGTAAAAATGAAAATGTTTGGATAAGATTTTTCTTTTTTATTCAATCAACAACAACAAAAACAAAAAACTAAACTTGCAATATTTGAATTTACAAAGAATTAAGTAAATCAAGGACATTCGAAACATTTCCACAACAGCAGCAAGATGTGGGGTCACTCTGTCCTTGAGTGACCCCACTCAAGGACAGAGTGGGGTCTGTCCACTCTGTCAGACCCACAAAAGCGCAAATAAACAGGAATGCGCTTCGATGTCAACATTGGGCAACACACCACAGCCTCACTCATACGTTAAACCCAAGTTTAACGTATGAGTTAAACCTAAGTTTGCCCAATGTTGACATCGAAGCGCAATTCCTGTTCATTTGCTGCGTCCGCTACTCAGCTTGTGGCAAAGTGGAAACAGGACTGCAGCTCCTCCAGAGCTACCATGGGCCTGTGTATGCTGCTTCTCTGGTTAAAGCTCTACTTAGGTTGACAGTGATATGTGTTGTAGGCTTAGACTGAATGACCTACTGATGGACTGTATTTACTAATAAAACTGGTTGCACTTGACTGTATATACATATACCCAGTTTTTTCTAGTAATTTGTAAAAATATATTTTATAAATATGTATCTTTTTTTTATCATTTCACTAGAAGCAGGTTTTCTTTAAAATTTTTACCTTGAAAGTGGATTCAAGCCTAAAGAACCTAACTCCGCATGTTCATCATCTAACCAAAGAACACATGGAGGAAACATACTTCATACCTAACTTCTCTGAACTTGTCCGATTCTTTTCAGCTTCAGGTTCAATGTCATCCAGCTGTCAGACGCATGTCGGCTTTTCTGACATGTACCGTGGCTTGACACATTATCATCCTTTGCTCAGCTGTCACTGGCACGCCTGCCCTGCCCCGGCCTTTGAAAAGGTCATGCCCATATGGACAAACATCGGTGGCCCACTGTTGGCAGTGGCTTGCTGCGAGTTCCATTTAGAGGAGACGGTTGCCGCTGTCTCCTCTGCTTAGACAAACTGCGACACCAACCTGTCCGTAGCAGCCGCCGACGAAGACACCGAGCCTCGCGACAGATCGTGAAGTTGATGCATTTCAGCACGGGGTCACACTGTGACGTTTCAGGGTAAATAAATGTTAAAGCGAATTCGCATTTAAAAGGTTTTGTGGCAGATGTTCACATCTGTTTCCAAAAGTTGTCTGTTGAGAGAGAAGTGTATCATTGCTTAGCGGGACGTCGACGTGTGATGGCTCGGACAATCACTTTGGGCTGAAGGCTGGACATTTGACCGTGGCAGGGAATTTAGAGAAGTCATAGCTCTCATTTTCGGGAATGACTCGTCCCTAAGATTTAAAAAAAAAAAAAAAAAAGATTAATGCAGATAGTTTTGTTCTTTTTTTTACCAAAATGTTGTGCCGGGATTGTTGTAATGCATTAATAGGTGAGAATGGCACTTATTCTCACAATGCAGAGGCAGGACACAATGCAGAGATGTCTCACGCTGTGTAAACTTTTCATAACTTTTTCCAAAGACGCGTCTAAATATTGAGCAAATTGAGGATACAGGCACATGGAATAAATCACATAAAAATGTTTTGCTACTGAACTTTTCCATCCTGTTGTAGCTTTTATAGAAGATGCCATCATTAATACAGGTGGTACAAAACATTTTCTTCTTATTTTATTTATTTATTTTTGTTGCAAATGTGTTTAAATGAGGGGGGAGAAATCAGAAATACATGAAAACAAGGCAATAAAAGTAATGGAGCATGGGTAAATTTTGGTTCAAAATTTGCAACTTTTCTTTTAAAAATTAAGAAGAAATATTTATTTATTTTTACTACACCAATTTTACGAGTTCTACAGTGATTTGAATATGAATAAATTCTTTTGTACAGAGGGTGAGTAGACACTTCAGGTCAGAATATGTTACTTTTGCTCTGACTTCATTCTTCCTTCCAGTCTGACCCTCAGGAAAGTAAATGTCAGTACTCTATAAACTGTCTATAGGCGGCTTGTTAAACAAATAATTAGTTGTTGAATTATCCAACCCTAAAGCCATGTAAGCATGCCGAAGTGAATTAATATGTCTGTCAATTCTTGGGAAGTGCTACGTTTTCTTCCTTGTTAATTGGGATTTTTTTTAAAGGACATTCATAAGGATTAAAGCTGTTGTGGTCATGACCATGACATGATACCTTGGACCGGTTCAGGACAGTCAGACAACAGTTTGCACATGTACATATTTAGCGGATGTTCTTGCCGCTTGTGAAGCTGCGTTCATTCGCAAACATTTTCTCCCAAACCAACCTGAAAGGTACACAGGTTGGACATCAAATTAGCTTTAGAACAAAGTGAAGAATAACATTAAACTTCCTCTGACTGACTTTAATCTATTTTAGGCCTTTCTGTTGACTTACGTCTCTGTTATACAAAGATGTTGGAGTCGTACAGAATCCCTTGGGTAATGAACAACATAAAAGGGCCTGTAGCTACCTCCAGCTATAGAAACTGATGCTTGTTGAGGAATTAGTGCAGAGGTGTTTCATGCGCCCCGCTGCCTAAAATAGCCACTCCTCAGGAATGCAACGTGCACAATGTGAAAAACATCTGTGGCCCTGTGTGAACTGTCCCTCGGGTTTGACAAATTCTGCCTCTAGAGCGTGCACGGGTCCGCGCGCACAGTAGCACGTCGACGCCGAGACACGGTTCTGTTGCACAGCTGGTGTGTGTTGGAGCTCCTCGGGGTGTGTTTCTGTGTACTGTATTTGCACGGGGCCACGTGTTTTGCTGGGGGCGTGTGTACGTATGCGCAACCATGCGGGTGTCTGTGTGCAAGTCCCCAGCCACTTCCCAGCATCATTCCGCCCAACTCTCCCTCCGCCAGCGCCGTCGTGAGACAGTATGACAGAGTGTCAATCACAAAGTGGCCCGAGGTACCGAGGCGACAAGAGGGGTTTTTGACGGAACGCTTCTGTGAGCAACACCAGGAAGAGGGCAACAGCAGGGGGCCGGAGTACAAAACGAATGTGGAAACCGCACAGCCAGGTCTCGCTACAGGGCCGCCCCTCTGGCCACTCAATCCATCCACCGTCCTGGTCAACATCCTGATCACTGTTACATGAAGCAAAATGTTCCGCCGTGCCTTGAGAGAAACACTTCTGGCATCAAGCGGGTGATCTGATCCAATCCCATCTCCGAGCCTAGGGGCCTACAGTAAATTGGCTGGGTGCTGCCACTCTTCCACTCCAGCCATGATGTGTTGTGATGGCTCTGTCACATTGTGAGGCAGTGCTGCAGACACCTGTGGAGGTATTTGATGAAGCTGATGAAATTTGACAAGACTTAATCTTTGTCTGAAGGGTAGTAGTGGATAACTTTCGGGGTGGGGGTTTGGGGGAGGAGTTTCATTTGTGAAGAAATTACATCTGCGCTATTTGAGAATGCCGGCATCAGCAATTTGTGCCTGCGAGTGCATCTGCAAACCCATTTCAAAAACAACGCTCTAAACATTAAGCATAGGCCCTACACAGAGACTGCAGAATACAACATGGGGCCTTGCAAAAGCTTGAAGTTACAAATAAAGAATAAATTAAGCTAAACTGCCAGTAACCTAAAAATACAGCTCCCTACGCATGACTAGTTACGAAAACAAACAGTATCACTGCAGCTTCTGCCATTTTAATAGAAGTTACGCACACAATCAAGACAATAGCAGTGCAGGAAATAAGATTACTGTGAATAAACCACATGCAGGTGGACTTTGATGTACTACTGAATTTAGCTAACTTCAAGATTTCAAAATTAAATGCATGAAAGCAAAAATTATTTTCATTTCACTTAATTCTGCACAATTTTGTGTTGTTCTGTTGCAATAAAACACATTGATCTTTCCGCAAAATGAGAAAAAAAGTTCAAATGTACAAGTACTTTTGCAGGGCGCTATAGTAACTAAATCTGGATCAAAATGGCTGTGACAGAATTCGTTAGTTGTATCAGAAGTGTCTCTGCAGGTCATCCACAAGCCAGACCTTTCACAGTAATCAGTCTCACGCATATGGTGAACTTACAATACTGTTTTGCTGACCTTTACTGCAGTCTTCAACAGTTTTAATTTCAATATGATCAACAGGCTTCGTGTTTTGTGTGCAGTTTCAATGCAGCTGAAATATTATCAGTCTGAAAGAAGTTTTACAATCATGATTTCTTTTCTGAGTCTTCTGCCCCTTCACTTGAGGGTCCTCAGGGCCGTGCCACCTTCTTCTCATATTGATTATTGAGAATAGGGACAAAACAGGTCCTATAGATAAAGCACAAAATTTGAATAAAATATACACAAAATATAATTTTTTCAAATATCTGACTAAACTAACCTGGGTCATGTGAGCACAACAATGTATATTTTCCTGGTGTTTGCTGATTTTTTTTTATTTATTTTAAACATTGTAGTAAGTGGATGATGCCTGTAAAAGCCCTTGTCCAGGAGCAGAACTCAATACATTACAATAGTTTAAAACAAGTAAAGAAATACTAAAATTATATATTATGACAATTAAGTATAAGTAGTCATATAAATAATTATAGAGGTATCAATAAATTGAATTAAAAATCATTTTTATATATTTTCCAACTCCATTGAAATTTGTCCCTAGTTTTTGTCAACACCGTCAGACATGAAAAGAATGTTAAAAAAAAATCAGGCATTATTGGGGGGCACCAGAACTTCTGAGGACCCCATGACTACTTCCTTTCTCTTCCTTTGCTAAGAGGGCTAGCTAGCTCTGGTTAGCTTATGTTATTCTTTAGTTTTTTCTTCTGTTTTATTCCTAATTTGCTTGTCACAACCATGATGTTTCAACTCCATAACTGACAATTTACAAAACTCTGACGAAATTTTGTGAAATAAAAGCTTAATTTTAGTATATTGTAAAGATTTCATGGACCTGACGAGCTACAATATGGCCTCCTTCAGAATAACATATAAATTGAGGTAGTTTGGTATTTCGTCAACTCCGTCAGATGTCAACTCCATCAGAGTTTTTGTGACTCTTTCAGTGAAATTGTTGTCAAATTTCACTTAAATGTGCAATTAATTCATTTTAGTGTATTTTACATAAATTGTATTACTTCACATGTATCAAGTCTTTTTACTCACTAGTTTGTCACCACCTTCAGTTCTGTGTCAACTCCATCATGCATTGTCAACTCTGTCAGATGGACTTTTTGTTGTTTTTTGTTTTAAATAATATTTATTTTGTTTCTTGAGAAGCATTTGTCAGTAAAATGAGTAAACATGTCACTAATAGGGTATTTTAAAAAATCATTTCATATTTATTTTTGTCAGATGGTGATGACAAAGTTTTGGGTCAGGTCGATTAAAAATGTAATTTATTTTATTTTTTTTTTAAATTGCAACCGGGAGCCTGCACCTTAGCATCTTTACATTTCCAAAACATTATTTGTCATATTTGCATACATAAGGTTGAGAAATAATAATAAAAAAGGGAAAATTAAAACCCATTTTGTCCCTATTCTCAAGAATCACTTTTACTAACATCTCAGACTTCAGTTTGCATTTAGGTCAAATGAAACACCTGGAAGACATCAAGCAGTGTTTGAAAGATACCGCTCTCCAATTAAAGGAAGATAAGACAGCATGCGAGATCACCACTTCTGAAAATTCCATTCAGTTTTTTTAGTCTCCTCACTTCTATCCAGCCTGGAAAGTTTTTTTGGTTTTTTTTTTACTTACCATGTTTGGTCAAATTAATACTAAACAACAGAACTGAACAGCAAAATGAAAAACCCGTAACATTGTCCAGGGAATAACATTAGACGGAATCAGTTGATTTGATTTCTGGAATGAGAAGAAAAAACAGCTTGAAGCATGGGACCCTAAAAAACATAATTAAAACAGTAACATTATACATAAAATAAATGAAAACACATACAAGGACTATTCTGAAAAATGCCTTGCTAGAAGCTGAAAAAGACTTGAGTCTGGGGCAGTTTCATCCCCTTCTATGTCCGCAAAGACTCCTCATACATTCTGAATGATCTTGTTCGCTTACAAAGCAGAAAGGGTAAAAAAAAAGAACAAAAAGAAACTGATCTCTTGATTTGCAAATCTAGTAGAAACTTAACCCAAACTGTTAACGGAGAGGGCTGCAAAAGGTGGTTTTACACAGCGTTGACTCAGACAGGCCAAATACAACCACTCAACAGTTTTCAGATTTTCATTGCTGAGCCATGTGATCCTTTCTTCCCACTTCAATATTATTCCTTGCTTCATGTTGGTATGTCATATAAAATACCGATAGTTTTGGCAGAACGTGAATACCTTTGTCACGTCATTGAAACCTTCAGATCAGCAACATGGGACATTTAAAGCAAAAAACCCAGTGACAACTCAAGAAAATCCACGCACGGTTATCGTCGCCTCAAATCTAATTATGAATAGATGCCTCTGCAAGCAGTTGTTTGATGATGTCTTGGGTGAGCAATGTCAGAATCCTATAGGTTTCCTTCTTGATGTGAAAGCTCTCATGGTAGCAGACCGCCGGTTTCCCCGGTTGTACTTTAGCTTCACGGGGAGAACAAAGCATGCAAAAAGACACAGATTTCAGTTCCGTAATAAGCAGAGCTGCATGAGAAAGCAATAGGTATCTTCAAGCTGAGGTACTTAAGTTAAGACTGAATAATATATAAATCAGTCCTTTGCCTGAACTAACAAGACTGAAGGGTAAAAAAAAAAACTGATATCAGTAACACAAACACTGGGATCTTACTAGGAAAGAATTAGGATTACATATAGATTTTTCAATGTGACATTTATACTTAAGAAAGAAATATTTCATTTTGGCAGGCTTGAAATAGAAGGAGGAGAAATAATACATTTATTTTGACGCACGACATCAAAATATTTTCTCTGACACACAGGAACTCCAATAATGAACCCAGTAACTTTTCACCAGAAACGATTCTGTCACATATTTTTATGTTTTTATTTTTAACAGAGCCCTTTCACAGTGTACCACAAAATGCTTACTCTGCACTTATACATCATTATTATAATGTGTCATCTCTTTGCTTCTTTTCTGTGGACAATGGATTTTATCCACCACCGTGGCTTTCTAAGTGATAGTTTCTTTGCTCCTGCCTGCTGTGATTCCCCTCATTAATGCAAGTTATTCTCTCCCACCTACTTTGCGAAAAGGATTCTTCTCATGCAGGTCACAACAATCTGACAAGGAGCAGATTACCGTTAGCTTTCACCGCTAATTAAAGTGTAGACGGTTCACTGTCGATGGACTTGACTGAATGGATGTTTCTCTACTACAAAAAAAAAAAAAAAAAGGATGTTTGGTGTAAGTATTTGCACTTACAGTCGGTGGGAGGATTCTGCGTTCATGTTGCATGTGAGAAGAAAATCTCTTTGCTAGTCGATCGACTACATCTGTCAGTGACCAGCTGCTTTCTCGTTAACTGTGCACCCAAATGAGTGATTCCCCGTTATGTATTGTCAGTAAAAACTCAAATTATACCATAGCTTACATACACACACACAAACAGAATTGTTGGTATCCCTCAGTTAATGAACAAAAAGCCCACAGTGACAACTGAAATAACCTGAAATTGTCAAAAGTAATAGTAAATAATAAATATTTACTGAAAATCCTCCAGTGACAAACAAACACTTCTTTTGAATTGTGGTTCAATTGACTTATTTTATCTCATCTGACTCACAAATTGTTACTCGTTTGATTCTATTTAAATTGTTAATGACCTCTATAGTTAAAAAATTCGGAACATGTGTCTTTATTGTTTGTTTCTCTGGTGCTTAACAAATTTAGTGAACCTCATAAAGTATCAAAAATTGAGCTCCAAAATTCCTTTGCTTATTTGCAAATGTTCACATGCTTTCATGTGGCTTACGTAGTTGATAAATGGCAAGCAAAAGTGGCAATTTTTAAATGCGGGTTGGCAGGCAGCGCTTTAGAAGACCATTTAAAAACAAAGGCCTGTGATGAAGCATTTCATTTCCAACGATAGGTCCTGGAGGCTCGACTCAGTTATGTGAGAATTTAGAATCGGCACCTTTGAGGTGAGCGTTAAAAAAAACAACAAAAAAACAAAAGCATTTCAGTTTCATCGGATCAGTAGTGTCTTTAAGGATAAGTTTGGAGCTTGTGATGTTAAGAAATGTCTGATCAGCAAAGGTCAGGCATACAGCTTTATGAAGATAGGTAAATCGTCTCTTTTAAAGAAGTTTCAGACAGATGATTATTCAGTACCTGGTTGAAAGTCAATTAAGCTTCACTCACGTTCACTGAAGATGCCTGTTTCACCTTCGTTGACTTCACAAAAATAGTAATGTTTTTCTGAAGCACTTTGGAGAGCAGGGCCTTTGTTGAGCTATCTTGAGAATAATAAATGAAATAGATAAGCTTGTGATGGTAACATGGCAAATATGTGGAATATGTCAAGGGTTATGAACACTTTTGCAGTGTCCGAACTTGGATGTAATTTGCATTAATAAAAAAAAAATAAAAAAAATAAAAAAACTGTAGTCTTTCTCAACGGTGTTACCCATTGTCATCTCGGAAAAGAGAAAAACAAACACAAAAACAGCAGCAACTGTAACTAACAGCTAATGATGAAAAACACATGCAGGCTGTATCATTTATCCCAGAATGTTTGGGTGATGAGTCGCCATTTTATTCAGTTTCACGCCATTTGAACCTGACCTTTCCCCTCTCCTGTGATTCCGTGTCAGACTGCACACAATCGATGTCTGTCACCTTCAGCGTTATCAAAAAACAGTCGACCCTCTGTGACACTGGTCTCCACTGGCAGCCCTGTCTCCCTGCATTTGGACAACTTGAGGTTCCATTGGAGGTATGGGACACCCCCCGCCCCCTCCTCATTATGCCCTCTGACCCGCCCTCGCCATTCCTCTGGAAGTGATGCTAATAAAATGAATTCCAGCTGACTGACGTGGTGGGTTGGGAGTCAGGGGATGAAATCCATACTTCATGCATTTTGCATGTGTCGGTAATTAGGCAATTTTGGGGTTGCTAAACGCTTTGGCCAACATGTCTCTGAGCCTGGATACACAAAAAGAGTACGCGTTTGAAAACATTTTCTCATCGAGCGAAATGCTAACATGCCAGACACAAGAGAAGTTGATGTAAGCCTTGGTTTTCTCCAGTGATATTTATGTATCCTCGAAGCAAGACCGAACTGGTAGCACTCATAAAAAATGTCTGATTAGATCCCAAGAGTGATGTTATGAAGCGTAGCTTTAATTATGTGTGCTTTCGTCTTGAATAAGTGTCTTGTTCTCTAACCATCCTTGAGACCCATTTTAAAGGTCTGAGAATGTACCCCAGACCATCTTTTCCCCCTCCAGGCCCCTGGCTCTGACCATTAGGGAGATTCCTTATCTTCCCTAAGCAATGACAGGTGAAATGGAGCACAAAATCCCACAGCCTGCCATGGCTTCTCCGCAGCCTCAACACCTCTAACTCTCAGAGACATTACTCCTTTCATTTTTTTTATGTTGTCCAAAATTTATGAATGGCAACAGATTAGTGATATTAAAAAAAAAAGATTTATGCTTTTCGAGCATAAAAAAAATCCTAATGCATTATGCCTACTAATTAGTTCCTCATAAGAACTCATTTATTGATTATCTTCAAGATTTAGCAAGGATGTTTCATTTGAAGAACAACATAAGCAGTTTCTTGCCGAGAAAAAGTATTCTGCAGTAAACAATGTCAATTTCTCTCTTGATAAAAGGACCATTAGAAGTCAATTAATGTAATCACTAAGATGAAATATTCATCATAGTTAAGAAGAGTCCCAAGGCACAGTATCCAAAAGATATTTAAAATCAAGCTTTTTTGTGTGTGATTTTGGATCACAAATGTAAATTGAGTGGACACAAATCAACTCAGTATTTAAAATGGAATGATTTTTAGAAATGCTTTAGAGTTCATTATATTTTTGTGAAAAATCCAAAAATTTGATTATTTCATGATTAATATTAATAATTTCATGATTAACTGTGTAGCTGGAACTATGAATTAATATTGTTTCACGCTTTAATATGAACGTGATTGTTTATCGTATATGTTTATTCCAAGCTTCTGACCTTCATGCATGAAAAAGACTGCAATAATAGCTTCTCATATTTTAATTGTCATGTTTGATGCTTAAGCAACTTTGAGGATTTTGTGGAACTTTGGGAGAAAATCTGCTTCTTGTTAAAGAATAGGTGAGACCATATTACCAACGTTTTAAGAAAATAAATCATGCAAATGTCCTCAACATTTTGGCACATCACTGACAACTCCTTGATCTAACTTTCAGGAGGAAATTAGGCTTTTGTAGTTAGGTAACTTCACTTACATGCCTGTGTTAGAGCCATCAACTTAAAGCAAGCAAGCTGGTTAAGTTTGAACAGATTACATTTGGCTAACACAGGTTTGTTCCAGTAATTTCCTGTGAACAGAAAAGAGCAGTGATGAACCAAAGAACAGAAGTGACGCTATGTGTGATCTGGAAATACTTGCTTGCTGTCTGTTTGACCAAAGCAGCAGGTCACCCTCTGACTTGTTTGAGCAATCTCATGTATTATGAACAACATGCTTGCTACATTGCCTTGCTCTTCATAGTCAGAATAACTTTTAAGTAAACATACGTCTTCAGTCCACATTGCTGTATTAAAAACGTTTATTGGCAGATTACTCTGTTGTAATGTTGTAATCTTAAGTGTTGTGTTAGTTTCTTGTAAGTGGAAAATCTTCAAAATTAGCAAAAAATACATCCGTAAAACATTAGTTTGAGTATAATTGCCTCGAAAATATTTATTTATTTATTTCTACTAATTTTGGAGTGTTTCGTATCCAGTGGGTCTATAATATTCTCGTCAGTATTTTTCAAAAACTTTATCTTAAAAAAAAGTTAATTAAATAAAAATATATTATTCATTAATTTAAATCAAATTGGAACGTTTATTTGCTCTTCTGCTGGCGACGTCGTCCCACGTGCCTCATTTGCGGCAAATAATTGGCTGAAATTGAGCACGTGACATCTATGCTGAAGAGGAAGTTTTGGATCTTGAACGTGTGTATTTGTTTACAGCTGTGAGCTCTCCAACTGAACCTCTCCCGGAATATTTCTTATGACTGATTATCCCCATTTCTGTCTTAATAACCATCGAGCAATTCTCAACTAGTTGTGTCTGCATATGTTGCACGTTTACCGACGGGCTCTAACGGGGGTAGCACCTGCTAACTAGACGTGCTAAAAATTTAGCATTACTAGCTTGCAGGTGTTAAGGTCTCCTTGACCTTAGACCCTCAAGAAGCCGGGACAGCGTAATTAAGACATTTGCAGTAAACTGGTTTTGCACAACTACCGCTGTGGAGGAAGCTGCAGAGGGACGTTCATCAGTCATCTTGCTGGCAGCGAAGCTAACATGAGGGTGAAACAAAACACGGTGACATGTCGGAGCCTGTCTCTGCAAAGACAAGGTATGAATGCATAAAAAGTTTAAAGGCTGAGTTTACTTTGTGAGTCAGTTAGTAGCATTTGAAGTGCATTCATAGCAGGTGACTTGTTATAGCTCCCGTGACTCTGCTTGCACCCATCTTCTTGGTCTTAGGGAGATGATGATAGAACGAACAAAGAGCCCATGAATTATGGCACAGACCGAACTTTACTGGGATCACCACATCCCGCTGCCAAAGCTTGGTGCAGTCCAAGCCAAGGTCACCGTCGCCGTGGTGGCGCTCCTGTGCTTCATCAACAGCTATGATGGAGAATTTGTATTTGATGACTCCGAAGCAATTGTCAACAACAAGGTTAGTTGTCCTTCTTTTTACAACTCATGTTTAACATGATGCTACTTTTGGAGTGCCAATTTTGCTACTATGTGACATGAATGCTGCAGGAATGTCCTTTTTTTTATTATGCTTGCATTGCAGGACCTGAAACCAGTAACCCCTCTGAGCAACATTTGGAGAAATGATTTCTGGGGAAGCAACCTGAGTAGCAACTCCAGTCACAAATCCTACCGACCGCTTACTGTACTTACATTCAGGTAATGGACGGTGTTTTCTTTTGTTTTCTTCTTCTTCTTTTTGCACTTGTGCCCTTGAATTCTTAAAGTATTTGCTGGATTAATAATTTAACAAGATGCCATTATTTAGTTCCTATTAACAATTAGATGAATGTTGCAGTTAGGACAAACTAAGCTGATATAACATCTTGCATAATCCAAATAGTAATAGAAACAAGCTTGACGTACCAACCTGTCATAAATAGAAGAGGGATAATTTGTGCTGCAAGTTATCTTTGCAGCACAAAGACATTCTTAATGTTTGTTTTTAATCTCAAATCATTCAGATATCAATGTTCTACTTTATCTCAAGCATTGACTTTTGACAAAAATTGTAACCTTAAAAAGAAGCCTTTATTGTGTGGGTTCTAATAGGTTACACAATGACAATTAATGTTCCCATGCATTGCAAAATTATTCATAGCTGTTGGAACACTTTCACTTTAGAACCACAAACTTCAATATATTTTATTGGGATTTTATGCAAGAGACTAACACAACAAAGCACATTAATGTGAAGCAGAAGGATATAAAAGATACATGATTTTCAAATAGTTGGATAAATATCTCCATATTTATTTATTTTAAAAATAAATATTTGAAAACTGTAGTGTACGTATGTGTTCAGCCTCTTTTAGTATAATCCCCCAAAATAAAATGCAGTGTAAGCATTTGTCTTTGAAAAACACTTGATTAGTCATTTACGTGTGCATTTTGTTAGAGAACATTAAAGAAGCTCAGCTGACAGGTCAGGTCAAGTTTTAGAAAATACAGGAGCATTAGGTTATAAAACAATATCTTACAGAGGACTTTTCCAGCTGCTATCTAAGAATGAAATATATTTGGCACAACACAAACCTACCAAGATATGGCTGAAAAATTAGCATAGCACATCACCCTGAACATACCATTCCCACTGTGAAACATGATGGTGGCATCCTCATGCTGTTGGGATGCTTTTGGTCAGGGTTGATAGGAACCATAATCCTAAATAAGGGCAATCATAAAAATATAATCTGGTAAATTCTTCAAAATACCTGAGATTGGGGTGTGAGTTCATCAAAACATTCAGGATTCAGGATATGTTAAGTGGGCTGTGTGAGTGAGTTGTGTGAATGAGGACAGAAGTAAGAATTGTTGATTTACAACAATGCCCTGTCAAGCCTTATAGTTATTTATGAACAAAAAGAAACTGGGGAAACAGAAAACAAGTTTGTGCATTACATCGTAATTTTCTGCACAGAGTGGCGTGTTAAAATGCTTATGTACCTTAAACTTTTTTTTGGCATTTTGTTACATGACAACCACAAACTTTAATGTGGTTTTTGTGGCATTTTATGTGAAAGACTAACATAAAGCAGCATTTAATTGTTATGCAATAGAAAAATTATATATACACTTAAGATGTATACCTGAAAGGGTGAACACGCAGTGATGTGAAAAATCGTTTGTCCCCTTCCTAATTTCATGTTTCTTCTTATATTTGTCACACTTTAGTGTTTCAGGACATGAAACCAATTTAAATCAAGTTAATGACAACACAAGTAAACACAAAGTGCAATTTTTAAATTAAAGTGTTTATTATTAATGGAACAAAAAATCCAAACATACATGGCCCTGTGTATGTTTGTCATTGCTCCATAAATCTGTTAAGTGGTTGCGCCACAACTGCAATCGGCCGTTTATAAAAACTTGTAACTGAGTCTTTTTCAGCGATGCAGGGAAACGTCAGCCCACTCTTCTTTCCAAAGTTATTTTAATTCAGCCACATTGGAGGGTTTTTGAGCAAGAACTGATTCCTTAAGGTCATGTCACACCATCTCAATAGGATTCAGGTCAGGACTTTGACTAGGCCACTCCAACACATGTAATAAACAGGGAAAAAATAGTAAATTAGGAAGGAGGCAAACTGCTTTTCATGCCACTGTACATGCAAAGGCTGCTCCCTTAACTATCTGGTCCTTTTTCTGCAAACATTTTTCAAATGTCTAGTATGAAGGGCTTTGGTTCAGTCCTATAACATTAGCTTGTTTGCCAAAACAGTTCAGTTGTTGGTTGCTAATGATAAATGGCTAAACTGTTACATACCAAATAAAACATTGTGTTTCATCATGTTCCAATCACAATATCTTGTCACATTACTTGTAGCACTGTGTTTAACCCCACTAATGAGCATTTGCTTGATTTTACCATCTCTGTCACTAATAAACATTTAGCAGCAGTTTCTTCTTGTTTTGCTGTTGCAGGTTAAACTACCTCATAGCAGGAGGCCTGCACCCTGTTGGCTTCCATGTACTAAACATCATCCTCCATGCTGTCATATCTGTCCTTATGATTGACGTGTTTGCTATACTGATTGGTGGACTGGACTATGATGAGAAGAGTTGGACAGTGAACCATGCTCCAAAGACCTCTCTACTTGCTGCCATCTTCTTTGCTGCACACCCAGTTCATACAGAAAGTGTAAGTAGAATTCAGCGACGTTAGGTTTGGCAATCAGTAGAAAAATCAGTGGAAGTGAATTTTGACTCCGTTAGTGGAAGTGCAAACGCTTTCAAACCGGCCTAATTTCCGCTTGCATTGAATAAAGAGAAAATTGATTCTTTAGAAACAGAGTAGTGAATATATGTGGAGATATGAAGTTAGCCTAATTTTTAGGTTGTTCTTCAAAGCACACCAAATTTATTGCAAACATTTCACACTAGAACAGCACAGGGAGCAGTTTAACCCAGAGTGTTTTCAACTCTGCAACTCTGTTAAACCCTCTATGGCTAATTTTTGTAGAATTTTTACATAAGTGACTTTCTCTAAACCACCTGTTTTTAAAATAAATCTTCACTGTTTTGGTTTATTGAATGAAAGGAATGAGATTTTAATTTTATATTTTACTGGTTCGACCAGATTACTCACAGTTGCCTCCAGTAATATGACTGGGATATGACAAATAATCAAATGGGTCTAGACCTATTAGAAGAAGATATAGGGCATGGCTTGGCAGATGTAGATTGTGGAATGAAGAATAAGACCAAAAGACAAAAAAACCACTTCCCTATTTGTAGCATTTAATAGTAAACCTAACGCTCCCCTTTGGAAGCTTAATTCCTCTAATGACTAGAAATAATTTCATCCATTTGTCCTGTAAATAACTACACACTTAATATGTCCTCAACGTAACAGAGCACAGCCCGAAAGTATGATAATCTAATGGAAGTTTAAACAGTTGCACACTTTCTCTTGCATCAAGTACCATGTCTATTAGAGGAATTATGATACTGAATGGTTTGTTGTTGTGTTTCATCTTTTAATTTTGTTCCTACGTCAATTAAAAATCACACAAAGGTTTCACCTGTTACTTTGCTCCAAATCATAGGCGTCAGATTTGGCCTGCTCCACATCAAATTCTTATGTAAAAATAGTATTTCAGGGTTTTGAACAGAAATTTTTCATCTGTATTAATTTTTTATTTTTTTTTTTTATTTTTTATTTTTTGGAGTTTGCAGACATTTAATCTTATTTCAGAGAGTGACCAACATAAAACAAACAACCTTTGGCTGTAAAGTTCCAGGTTGCCTTCCCAGACAAAGCTCCTGTTTTCTGAATTGGTAATTTATATTTAAAACCTGTTACTATTACACCTTTGCACAGAGAACAGTGAGCAACATTTCTGCAGGCAGTACTGAAAGGGAACAGCCCTCTAGGTGTCAGTGAGTGCAATTTACATAAATGGCATGAAACCTTGCTCTTCTGTAGAAACACACATGACGAACTGCCCAGAGAAGATGAAGGGTTCAGGATAATTAAGTTCAGGTGTACAAAGCTTTATTGTATTATATTTAAAACATGTCCGTTTTTGTTCACACATTCACATCTGCTTGTTACGACGTGTCTAAAGATCCAGTTCAATGTCTGTTAGTTATCCATCATGTGTAGACATTGCACAAGTTCCCCACTTTGATCTTTGAATCTCTTTTAAGACCGCATGCTTTACAGATCAGAGCTTAGCAGGCTAATATAAAATAAGGACACACTGAAAACGGATGAAAATTTGCTAATTTAAAAAAAAAACCCTTTCAAAAAGCCTGAAGGAATATGGATCAGCAACACTGGACATTTTGCTCCCTGATGCAAGGAAAAAAGATAAAGAAAACAACTGTTGACTTTTGCACATTAACATATACCTCAAAACATTTATGAAGCTTTTCCAGTAGAAGTTGCTTATGGGTAAGTTATTTTATAGCATGTTCCAATATTAATAAAATGGTGATGAATTTTAGTCATGGATTAAAGACGACATATCTTTGATCAGGAATACTGAGATTTTGAAATATGACTTTTTGAAAGGGGGTAATGCATAATAATTTAGTAAACCACTGTGAGCAGCGGCAAACTAGCTCAAAACAAACACGGATGGAAATGCAGTTTTTTTTTAGACAGCTCATTAAATTGGATTCAGAGCTTATTCCTGTTTCTTTGAGTTTTTATAATAAAGGAAGATTATGTTATCCAGTGGTGGATAAAGCTAAAACCCTGTTTGATTTTATTTAAATTTACCTTTTATTTAACCAGGAAGTTACTATTTAGATTAAGAATCTCTTTTCCAAGGAAAACAATGCACATAATGTTATGCGGGGTTTTGCAATTAATCAAATTTATCATAAAATTTTTGGTTCTTGATCCAAATATTGAATGATTGTAAAGCAATAATTACTTTTCCTGTTAAATTTTTGGCAGTGTTTCACTTTGAAAGTATTCTCGTTTTTTTTGTTTGTTTTTTTTTATGTCATGTTTGATTGATGTGTCCTTCACTACCATTTGAAGGCAGCTGTGCAGCCTTATTTCAGTAAGTCAGTACAAGCAAAGATGGCAAAAACGGGACAGGAGAAGCAGTAAAACGCCTATAGCAGTTAGGAATTGGCACATGATGTTACGTTTGTTACGAGGGCACCGTTTCGTACCGGGAAAAAAAGCCGTTAAACAACCAAACTGCAAAAATGTGAAATGGTGGAAGGGCAAAACTGACCCTGGCAAGAGCAACAACGCAGGCAGCGTTTAAAAAACATGAAAGGTGGAGACACAGACACAGGCTATGTACAATTTGCTAACATGTGGTGTCTGCATCTCTCAGCAACATGATAAAGTCTATGCAACCATCTGAACTGTAACCTTGTATTTTTTATAAGGAACTAATACAGAAAGTGAGTGGAATTTATAGAATATATTTTGCTAAAATTTAAATGAACCTTCGCCAGCTGCACTAAAATGTGAATGAATCTGTTTATCCAAAAATGCCTTTAGTCGGTATTTGTCATGAACATTTTTGAATATGAATTTGTTGCAATGATAGATTGATTTATCTAACATTACTTTCTAGATATATAATTTTTTTTTTTTTTTTTTAGTTTGTGTTTTTCCTTTTAACTTTAGCTTGACCAGCCTCCTTTATAAAGTTGTACAGCCCATTCCACTCCAGATCTGCTCATGTTTTGGGGCAACAAATAAACTTCTAACAGTCATTATTCCCTCATGGCTGCATGGCAACTTGAAAAAGAAGTCCAGAGGTGTCAGCTCTAAACATCCATTGTCTCTATGCCTGGAACAAAAGCCCCGTCTCAGCTGGGTAACGCAGGGCCAAGGTGTGTGCAGTAGTGTGATCTATGCTGGGGTTCTTATTGACCTGCCAGCTTCTGTGGTTTTTGCAGTAAAACTTGGCTGGAAGGCAGCAGTCCCCCCCCCCTCAGCATTCTCTTTAATCATGCAGAGCAAGGACTGGGTAAAACCTGGGGGGGTTTGGTGGGAGGAAGGCAGACTGCAGGCTTATGCCTGCTGTAGAAATCAAAGCAGGCAACCCTAGGATGCCAGCCATACTGTACCCACACACTGTACACAATACGCACACCAACAGTAAGCATGCTGGTAATGAGTTCCTCCTATTTTTTTGTTAAGATATGTTCAGTTTCAACTTGGCTTGGAATCTAGCACAGGTATTGTTAAAAGTATTTACTAATAAATAACATTTATTGAATAAAAACAGTTTTATTTGGGGGAAAATTTTAAACATGCTGCATGTCTCTCTGGTTTGTCTCTTTTGTTTCTTTAAGGTGGCAGGCGTCGTGGGTCGAGCGGACCTTTTATGCGCTCTATTCTTTCAGCTGTCTTTCCTCACATACTGCAAAGCTTTTAACAAAGGTAAGGAATCCAGTACAAGTATTTGTTCTTGATTATACAGCAAAATTGGCTTATTACATTTGTCTTTGTGAAAGCTCAATAGGCATCATTATGTTTTTTAAAAACTTCTTTCCCAAAATCAGGGTTCTAGTATAGTTTCATAGTGCACAGAATATGTTTTCTTATTTTCCAAGTCAGGGTAAATATGGAAAACAGGAAGTGGAAAATGCTATTTTCTGGACATTTTTTTTTCCTTTTAATTTGCCACATCAAAACTTGACTTTGACATTTTAGATAACGATATTTTGGTTTCTGGCTGAGAAACTAAAAATAGAGCGAGTAAAATAAGTTATGAAAATGTCAACATTTTTCTGAGTAAACACATTTCAACTAGCCCTATTAAAATGAACATTTGGACAAGCCAATGAAATATTAGAATCATATATATTCTGATCAAGTGAGAGCAATTTTGAACTATTGGGATCTCATTGCACACACTATGTTTGTTGGAGAAATGTTGCTGAACACCCTGAGACGCCGTACCTGTTGTGATGTTTGTAGAACATCACGGTGTGAGGCTATCGTTCAACATATGGCTTTTGCAGGCTTCATATGATTAAAAGAGAAATGAATGCAGGAGTGTACATGGCAACATGGTTCTCAACTAGAAAAGGATGGAATGTGACAGTGACTGAGGGTCAGTCTCTGCCTAAAGGACTTTTAGGCATTTAAATGTCTTGTTTACTAGTGATGGTGGGATGAAGTGGGAGTTGGATGGACACATCAGCAGGTGTGATGGCACTGCTCCAGTCTGTTGTGGTGAAGAATGAGCTGAAGCAAACAGCACAGTTTTTTTTTTATTTTTTTTTTTATTTAGCGGTCCATCTGTGTTCTGATCAACATCTTTGGCCAGGAGATATTGATCATGACCAAAATAATGACATCATTGATACAAGTAGCCCAAATTAGTTTCCTCCTTAGGATGGTCAGACTCAGTCTAAGAAACCTTTTGAGCTCCATCATCTGCCATTGCTCTTCTTCATCAAAAGGAGTCAGTGAAGGTGGTTTGGGCATCACTGTGTTTCCTGGTCATCTTCCTTAGGAATAAGGGACATACCCATCCTGGACTACTTTGTGTATTGTGGGTGTAAAACAATTACTTTGGCTGTTACTATATGGTGAATATGGTGTATTTGTCAGTCAAAAATACACACTGTTAAAAATGTATTTTATATATTAGATATACTCTTGTTCAATAATACAACAATGTTAATTGGTTATCAGGGTTCTAAACTTTCTCTGGAGTTCTTTAAACTGATGTTCTGTGGTTCAGATGCCAAGCAAAGCACTGAAACATTGAATTAAATCTTCATAAACAGTATAAAGGCATCAAAGATAAAAAATTCTGTCCTGATTTGAAAGGTCTCAGCATTATATACTTCAACTGAACTGAAGTCCAGATGACAGAAAGGCCCTTTATGAACCTCTGAGTCAGAAAACACTCGCATCTTATTTCCTGGTTAGTGAAGCACACACTCAAAACAAAACCTGGCGACTGTGTTAAAGTGTTTTCAATGTAAAGGTTTTGTACCTAAAATGTTATAGAAATTGTCAAAAAAATATATAAATGTGGAAATGTCTGAAGAGTGAGTAGGAACCCTGTCTATAACCGATGCGATCTTCATGTCCTCAGGGAATGACAAAGATGGCAGATTTTCTGTCCAGTGGGTTGTGGTCAGTCTTGCGTTGTGTGGTGCGGCAATGCTTTGTAAAGAACAAGGCATCACTGTTTTGGTATGAAAATCTTACTTTCTTTCTTTTTTTTTAGAATCAGTTCAGTCTGTCCTAGCAATATAAGCAAAACATTATTGTGATTGTGTCACACTTGGTTGCTCTTCGTACTATCCTAAACTCTGCATGTAATAACTAAAAGATCACTGCCGTGCATAACCTGTGTGGATGCATCTTCCCCTCAGGGTGTGAACGCAGCCTTTGATGTTCTACTGATCTGTAATGTTAATGTCTATGAACTTGGCCACAGGCTTCTCTTCAGGAAGAATTCTCCTGAGGTAAGTTAAACATTTATTCTTCACATTTTGTGTAATAAATTGTCTTCTCTACATAATTAATGTCACATCACATATTGTATCCTATAAAGCTGAGTGAATCAGAGGATATATAATCCTGATGACTCGTCGCTCGAAATCCTTACTAACGGTTTTTAATGTTCTCACAGCTAAGCGAGATTCTTCGGACAGGTTTGCTGAAACGATTGGGCCTCATGAGCCTTGGCGGCCTCTCCATGCTCTATGCACGCTGGAGGATCATGGGCACCGGACCGCCGGCATTCACAGAAGTAGACAACCCGGCCTCTTTTGAAGAAAATATATTTATTAGAGTAAGTAAGCTTTTTAAAGGATTCAACAATAAATCATTATTTATAGTCGGACCCAGTTTATTGCTTTAACCGCAGTATGTGGGGAATAAAGTCTCGGCTAATAGTCTGAAAATTACGGTAGTATATTTTCATCTTTTTTTTAAATAACGTATTAAATTACTGAATCACTTAACAGCAGTTTTAGTCTTATTTTTATAACTTTGTTTTATATATCTATTTCTATGATTTGTTTGTATACGTTTTAAGTATTTTACCAATCAGGATAAGTATGGAGAATATTTTTTATCCCAAGTTTCTAAAACCTAAATATGAACAAATACAGCACTCAGACATGAGCATTGATTGATTACATACTATGTAATCAATGCTAAATTAGTGCATTTGGCATTTATTACATCTTAGAAAATCCAGACGCTTGTTGATGTCAAGCTTCACGACTTTCTGGATCGTATGGATTTCCTAAATAAATAAGGCAACAAGAGAAAATGAAAAACTGTTTTTAATTGCTTGCTTCTTTTCTTTTTCTTTTTTGTATTTGATCTAGGTAAGCTGCTGCAGTCTTACACAGTAGGAAAAAAAAAAGACTAATGTTGCACTTTGAGAACCTAAACGTTAACCATTTGAGTTTAACCGGTCCGAAACGGTGCATGTTTTCACCTGAACGTCAGAAGTGCACAGAAAACACAGAAAAACACAGCTTAGCTTTTTTCTCTTCTCTTTGTTTATGTTTTAAAGTACAATTATAACATCATCCAATGTTCTGTCATCTTTAAATGTAATTGTAGATTTTCTTCAAACGTTTTCAGCTGGCTGAAAAAAAAAACAACAACTTTAAGCTGATGGCAGTACAAGACATGTACTGCTGCTTATGCTAGCAGGTTTTCTAATTGATTATTAAGAAATGTTTAAAAATGTTCATTTGTACAACATAAAATGCTTTGAAAAAGTAATCATACCACTGAAACTTTTTCCCAACACAGATACCAATACACTGCTGAACAGTATAATTGTGAAGTGAAAAGGAAATGATTCACTGCATTTTGCCATCATTTAAAAACCTTTTTTTTTTATTTGCAAAGTTTCATTTAAAACCCTTTATAGTTTTGTGCATTTGTATTCCACCACCGTTACTCTAATGCCCTTAAATAAAACACATTTACTTTACTGTTAAATTTGAAGATATTCCCCTTTTTCTTCCTTTCTGTGCTCTCTCTCATTTTGTCCTCCCCTCCTCGTTCTTTTGTTTTTGATTGGCAGATTGTGAACTATAATTACTACTACTCTCTTAATGCCTGGCTGCTGCTGTGTCCCTGGTGGCTGTGTTTTGATTGGTCCATGGGCTGTGTGCCTCTCATTAAGTCGGCCACTGATTGGAGGGTGGTGTGGCTGCTGCTGCTCTGGTGTGTCCTGATAGGCTTGGTAAGCCAAGCCTTATGCTCGCCGGACAGCCAGAGGAGGAGGTAAGCCGGCAGAGCCCACTAGTGCTTCTTTCTGTAGATGAAGGAAAGTATTTGTTATATATATATTTTGTCTTACACTGCACATCTACTATAGTAAAAAAAAACAAAAACAATCCCACATAGTTGGTAATTTCAGCTTCCATTTCAATACAGCGTTACATTGATTGAGTTTTATATCCTCTCTTCTCTCACAGGACGCTGACCTTTGGCCTGGTGCTGCTAGTCGTCCCTTTCCTGCCTGCGTGCAACATTTTCTTTAGAGTTGGCTTTGTTGTTGCTGAGAGGGTGCTCTACCTGTCTTCAGCCGGATACTGCTTACTCTTGGCCTACTCCCTCGGACAATGCTGCTACCGGTGGATCAAATACAAGGTGTTGTGTTAATCACCCCCACCCCCGCCCCCCACCTATTAAATAAAGTTAAAGAGTAACAAAACCTAACAATTAAAAGGTGGGATTTCCTGTTTCACCGCCTTATTTTTTTATTTTTATTTTTTTTGCTGTGACCAGGTCACAATGTCCTGGATTTTATGTATTTAATTGAATTCTGGCTTTAATCGCGGTTTTTTTTTTTGTTTGTTTGTTTTGTTTTTTTTGTTTTTTTTTTTGTTCAGTAACGCATTGATGGAGAGAAAAATATGAGAAATGACTAAAGTATTACCTGTAAATGCTAAATATACAGTGCCAGCCACATTTATTGCCACCCCTGCTAAGGATGTACAATAGGCCTTTAGGTAATTGCTTTTACTGCAGTAATTTCATCACAAAAGATTTTAAAAAAAAAGCTTATACTTCTTTCAATGAACTTATTCAATACAGTAAGAGATCCCATGTTGAGAAATGATTGCTTTTAACAATATCTCAACAATTTTCATTGTGAAATAATTATACGGCAAAAAGTTTTTGACTCCCTTTAAGACCTTTTTTTGCACATTTTACCAGACGTGCCATTAAATGCTGCAGCACTATATTTTACAGATATTATTGCTATGAAATTTTTAAGCCAAATACTCTGGTCCCCTGTTAAATTTTTCCTGTGTTTTCCTTTTCCAGAAACTGACATGCGTCATGCTGCTCGCTCTGTTATGTATGTATGTAGTCCGCTGCGCCCTCCGCAGTCACCAGTGGCGGTCTGAACAAAGCCTCTTCTCCAGTGCCCTATCTGTCTGTCCGCTCAATGCCAAAGTATTTATTTTCCTTACTTTTTTATGGCAGAATCTACTGCCTTTCAAAAGTATTCTGTGCTCAGTCAGAACAAACCGTGTTTGTTTGCTGACCTTCTCCTCAGGTACATTATAATGTTGGTAAAAACCTGGCTGATAGAGGAAACACTACTGCTGCTGTGAAGTATTACAGGGAGGCTGTCAGGTAGGCTTCTTCATAAGTAAATATAATTTATAGAGCAAGAAACTGACCTGTGTTGTGTGTTTTTGGCCTTCAGACTACATCCGAACTACGTCCATGCAATGAACAACCTTGGAAACATCCTGAAGGAGCAGAATGAACTTAGTGAGGCAGAGCAGCTCTTGTCTAAAGCTGTTGCCGTTCAGTATGTTGTCCTGAAAGAAAAAACAAATGATTTCAAATCACCTAAACCATTATCCTTTTCACAAGCTCAGTAATTGTTTTCTCCAAATTTGTCTAGACCTGATTTTGCTGCTGCATGGATGAACCTCGGCATAGTTCAGAACAGCCTCAGGAAGTTTGAGGCGGCAGAGGAGAGCTACTGGAACGCCCTGCGCTACCGGAGAAAATACCCAGACTGCTACTATAACCTGGGTCGCCTGGTGAGGTTTCCTCACTTCAGCTGCTTCATTGAAACGGATAAAATAAATCAAGTTACATTGCTTCACAAAAGTATTCACACCCCTAGAGTTTTTCACATGCTGCTGAGTTACAGGGATTTTATTAGGATTTCATGTGATGAAATCAGACTAAAATTTTAGAAAAGTTTAACATGTAAAAATCTATAACTTGTGGGAGGCATTTGTATTCAACCCCCTTTACTTTGGTACCCCTAAATAGCATCCAGTTGAACCAACCGTCTCCTTAGTGGTAAATAATCTCTGTGTAATGTAATCTCAAATGTGGAATCTTGTCAGGGTTGATGGGAAGAAGAACGATGCAGGTTTTATCCAGGAAGAAAACCAGTTACAGGCTCCAAAAGACTTTTTGTAACTAGGGTTGAAAGTTCACCTTACACCCTAAACACACAGCTTGAGGTACAAAAGTGGTTTGGATCAAAGCATGTTAATATGTCAGAGTTCAATATATTCCAGACTTAAATTCGGATGAGAATTTGTTGCACGACTTAACATCGTTTTGCATTTTTTGAGTTTCATATTTTTAAAAATGTGAAAAAAAACAACAAAACAAAACATGTTTTTCCTTCCACTTAAAAAAAATAACAGAATATACTCAATAGTGCTGATTGGTCTCATAAAATCTGAACTAAATGCAGTGACGTTTGAAGTTTTTCACGGTTTGAGACGTCACAATGTAAACGGTGTGATTACTTCTGCGAGGCATAGTACGGATCATAAAAACCAACTGCATAAAATATATTTGCTTTACATTTGTAAACCTTTTCCAAATCTAAAACAGTTTATCATGGACTTTCTTTAATGTTGTGATAGTATGCTGACCAGAACCGACATGTGGATGCCCTGAATGCCTGGAGGAATGCAACTATGCTTAAACCTGACCACAGTCTGGCTTGGAACAACATGGTTATTCTGCTGGACAATACCGGTAAAAACAAAAAAATACACACATTCAAATATAACTTTTATTTCTACCCCAATAAACACTAAAAAACATTTTTACTTGCCTTTTCTTTTTATGCTGTTGCTGCTAAAACAAACAAAAAACTAATTGTGATTTAGTTTACTATATTAAAACTGTGTGTTTTGATTGCAGTATTGTTACCGCATTAACTGCCAAACACACACATACACACACACACACACATGCACATGCACCCTTGTTGTTTTCAGAAATGCAGGAAATCTAAATGGCCAACAAGATTAGACCGGAAGAGCAGGAACCACCAATGCTTGAAATTTATGTATTAAAGCTTTTGTGTTGTGAGTTTTGGAGGCACTCTTCCCTGCCGTGTGGAGAATGCTCTGATTTCCAAAACGCTCGAGCCGTTTTGTCAGAAGCTGCTCCCGTGAGGGCGGAGTCTCCCAGGAGGGCAGTGGAACCGTCCAATCAGGGCCCAGCGTGTCTCCTGATCAAAAGAGGGCAAGCGCAGCCAGAACAGCGCCCCCCTCAGAGTTTCCCCTTGCCGCAGTTTGCTCCCCGAAATCTCACACAAATAATTCTGCCCATCTCCCCAAATCCTGCAGTAAACCATAAAACAAGACAAAAAGCAAAACATTAGGGGTCGTTTTGAAATGGAGGAGAGATTGTTTGGCATTCACCTTTTTTTCTTTTGATACAGATAACACAAACAAAAGGCGCGCACTTGATCAGATGTTGGCAGGCTGCATGTGTGAAGGGCACAGGCCGTGAGTCAGGAGATGACTACCATTGTTTTGCCCTCTGTTTCTCTTGTCTGCCTCTTCTTTCTCCATTTCTGGCCAGACATCAGACAGATCTGTGACACAGATCAATAACTCAGTAGGCCTTGCGTTCAGCTGTAATTAGGAGACTAAACCACTCCTCCATGTGTGACGGGGGGGGGAAAAAAAGCTTTAGATAGTGTTTACCAATAAATCAGAGAGGGTCTTTGTGTCTTCGTGTTGCTTTTTTTTTTTTTTTTTTTTGCCTTGCATAAGAATTCATACCTTGTTTTTATTTTTGTTTTTTAAATTTGTCATGTTACAACAATTTCAATGTGTTTTATTGGGATTTTATGCTCTAGGCCAGCAGAAAGTTGTGTATAATTGAGAAGTGGAAGGAAAATGATTCATAATTTTCTGAAGTTTCTACAAAAAAAAAAACTTGAATTCATTTTTCTAGACTCAATACTTTGTAGAACCATCTTTTTCTGACGAGGACTTCATATTACAGCTGCACCAATATATTGTCATTCCAACAGCATATCACAAAGAAGTGTTCAGAATGCTATAATTGTTGGCTAATATGTTCCAAGTGTTATCGTTTTCATATTATTATCCCAGTTGGACAGTCTCATAGCAACAGATACTCACACAGAACCCCTGTGACGTCACCAAAAGGTGATGCTAAAGATCACGGAGTGGAGGAAGTATAGATGAGGAGGAGGACAAAGAAGAAAAGATATTGCAACTGATTTTTTTTCAGTGTAACATTTTTTTTACAAATATTACCTCCATCACAAGGTTTCCGGTTATCATGCAGCCTTAGCTGCAAGTCTTGTGGGTATAACTCTGCCATTTTTAAAACAGAAATATTTGTCCCTGTTTTGCACAATTATGAAAGATCAGTCAGATTGGATGGAGAGCATTTATGAACAAAAGTCTTTCCCCAAATCCTCCCCTGAATTTGACTCTGTTTTTTTTTTCTTTTTTTTTCTCCCATATGGTTATTTGTAAAAATTAAATTGACAATCTTGCATCTTTTGTACCTTCCACCTCACAAACACGCACTACTTTCTGTTGGTCCATCACATAAAATTCAAACAAATGCAATAAAGCCTTTTGTGAAATGTGAAAATTTGTAAGCAAAGGTACTCCATCTAAATATTTTTTGTTTTACATTTGTAACTCTCTTGCTCTGTCTTTATTGTTTCCTTAGCCTGGTGCTAGCATTGTTTTTACGATCCTTGGTGTCTCCCATGATGCTTCTTTGATTTTTGTGAACATTGTTTCTGTTCAAGGTAACCTGGGCCAGGCAGAGCTGATTGGCCGAGAGGCTCTGAAGCTCCTCCCCAATGACCACACCATCATGTTTTCACTGGCCAACGTCTTGGGGAAATTACAGAAATACAAGGTGAGTCAACATGGCTTAAAAAAAATTAATGATTTTATTTCAAGCTCATCCAGGTGTGATATTTTTTTTTTGTTACGAGTAAAAAAGGATCCTCTTTTCTCTTTTGCTTAAACTTCTTTTAGGAGTCGGAGAGCTTCTTTCTTCACGCCCTACGGATCAAACCAAATGCTGCTAGTTGCCATGGCAACTTAGGTAAAGCCACAGCAGTTTTGATTTTGGGAGCTCAGAGAAATCAAAACACTAAAAATATTAACTCTAGCAGAAGCGACATTGAGTAGGCTCCATGTTTTGAAGGCTTTTAATCAGCTAAATCACAACCGCTGCATCCCGGTCTTGTGTTTGTCCTCAGCTGTGTTGTATCATCGCTGGGGGAAGCTGGAGCTGGCAAAGAAACACTACGAGCTGTCTCTAAAGTTGGACCCCGAGGCTCCTGGGACCAGAGACAACTACAACATGCTGCGACGCAAACTGGACCAGCTTAAACACAGCACGCCCTGAGGGAACCCAACAGGGACCCCCTGTCTGCTATAAAATACATTTTCCACTATTTCATTTTGTATTATTTTATCTCACTTGTTCTTCCTTTGAACGTTTTTGAAATAAAGTCCACAATCTGTGTGCCAGGCTCCAGTTTTTATTCCTTAAAAGGAGAAGGGGGGGGGAAATAAATGTTGCAAAATGTTTTTTGTAGTTTAACTATTACAAACTCTTTCATGTATGCGACCTAAGCGTCAGGTACCTAATTGGATTTCATGGGGGTGTACTGATCAGGGCTGTTGGGATACTTCTCCCGTTTTGAAGCTTCGTTTGAACACCATGTGGACCTGATCCACGGTGAACCCCGTCCTCTTTTCATCTCTGACCCTGTGTTGTGTCAGCTGGACAGAGCACCACGCGCATGTAGGTCCAGGAAATCTGGTGTAGATTTATTTAAGTTGAGCGCTTTTCACAAGTCTCAAATGTTTCCCAACTCAAAGTTACAATAGTTTGGCCTGGGAGCACTCGCATGCACCTGCAGAAAACTTGAGTGTGACAGCGGGTTTTCATTAACTATTTGGTGATACACGGTGTCTTGTGTAACTGTTTGTACCTTTTTTTTTTCCATTTCATACTTTGTCAAATGACAAAACTTTAATAAAATAGTTAACCTGTGGCAATATTTGAAAACTGCTGCTGTCATCCATTCAGTCTGACTAAACTTGAGCTATTTTGCAAAAAAATGTTTAACCAATCTGTATGTAAAAGTGTACATTTGGCTTGAAAACAGTTTCCTGAAACCTATCAAAAAATTACAGTGGGCATATCATGAGCATAAAGTGCTCAGGTTTCTGCACTTTACAGCGTGAGCAAAGTTATTTTCCTTTTTTCATTCAGGTCTTCAATTTAATCTACACAAACTGTGTTTACACTTAGAATAGACATAATCCAAAAGTCTTGTAGTTGCAATGGTACTTTTAAGTTTTGACTTCTGGAGGGCTAAAAATATGCACATGCTAAACTTTTATTAGCAAAATAGTTTTTCTTATCCTTATTATTCTTATCCTTCCACTTTACAATTAACCCCTTGTGCTGTGTTGATCTTTCATGCAAAGTCCCAGTGAACAGCATAGAAGTTCAAAGTCGTTTCATGTAAAACTGTGGTAAAATTCACTTCACAACAAAGCACTTTCGAAAGGTGCTTTATTGATTAGATTTTTTTTTTATTTTTATGCCTTTTGTTCCTTAGTGGGACTTCAAGGTTCAAAAATAACCTTCGTCTCCCTACTCCTCCTCCTCCTGTCGCCTCTGTAGTTAATAGGAGAAAGGTGTCTCTGCTGGGAAGTTTTTCTCAAGTGTCCAGAAGCAAACGAGGGGTCGGCCGAGACAGGAAACCCTTGGCCGGTCCTGTATGAAGATGGCCCTATAGGGCAGAGCCTTCAAAGGGAGACGGGGATGATCTCCCCAGGGAACCCGCGCGCGCGTCCACGCACACACGCATGCCCGCGCGCGCGGCCGACGTCTATTGAAGACGGCTACGGAGGGGCGGGGAGGGGGCGAGGGAAGGCAACCCCAGTGCGAAACATCAGTCAACAAGTGTGCACCCGGGGTCAAAGTTCAACACACTTCTATTTTTTCACCTGCTTCCTACAGCTTGCAGGAAACTTTTGAAGCCGTGGCGGGCTGGTATGGCTTTGCTTTAGGGGCGGCTAAGTTTGTTTACCCATACAGTACAATACACCGGTTGACGCTTTGATGCTTGGAAGATGTTACTGATACGCTCATCGGGGGGTGCCACGGCACACACGACCATCGGCGTCCTCTGCCTGTGACCTCCTCAAAAATGCAACTAATGTCACATGATGAAATTTCCCCCTCCCGCTCTGCGCTGTTTTGTCTTCTTCTTCTTATTATTATTATTATTATTTTATTTTTGCTGCTTTGATGGTGAGATTCAGAGGCAGACAAATCTGAAAGCACAACAAATATGTGCTGTGTTCTTGAACGGATTGTTTGGTTCGAGATGAAACCTGTTCCAACAAGACTCGTGTAAAGGTCGGCGTGTTGAGGAGACTTCACACTACTGGAGGGACCGCAGACAAAAGGAAGATCAAAAATGATAGGATAGTGACATTCAACACGAAAGGCTTTTTGCTTCACATTATTTTCTGTCGTGCAGAGTAACACGCGGCGCTGCCGGTGTTCGATTGGCTGCGAAACCATCACCTGTTCTATTTATGTACTTATGGATCCTTCCTTTACTTTCCGTGTGATCCTTTCATTCGGCGCCTGTAGTCGACTGTCTGCCGGCGCAGGGCTGCGCTGGGACGCCAGTGGGGGAGCCCACTTTTGTCATAATCATTCTTTGAATACCTTTCATTATCATAAAATATGTGAGTATTAAAGGGACGGGTTCATCGGCCCCACCAACATCTTCATTATCCATTCTGACTGACAAAAACCTGCTGTTCTAGGGGGGGTTGACATTAATAAAAGATGGAATCCGACAGCTTTAGGAAGTCCTCGGCTTGTTCTCTCTGCACCTTTTACCTGCTTGTATCCGCCGCAGTGATGTGTAAGGAAATCAGCTGTAGGGGCCATTATTTACTGTGTTTTAGTTAATCACACTGATGAGTTTTGCTCATCATAAACACTGGCAAAGGCGATGGGAATCGTTTCTGTTTGTTCTCTTGGAAAATAACATTAAACTGGAAAAAAAACAAAAAAAAGGAGTTTGGCTTGACTGCTGCAAAAATTATTTGGAAAAAAAAAAAAGCATTGTCATCCCCTTTTGTTGCAACAGTTTCAATAGAAAAACAACAAGCAGGGGAGCACTGATTTCAACCCACTGGGGCTGTTTTGGAACAGCAGGTGAGCTGTTTTGCATTTGACAAACACCAACGGCAGAACTCACCGTAAAGGTAGAGTTTATCAAAACTGCCACACAGAAAGTCCCTAAAATCTTTTTTTTTCTTCTTTTTTTTTGAAGATGTGATTGTCATGGTGAATTGAGGCGATGTCTAGAAGAAAGGTCTTTTCTTTTCCTTATCCTAAATGTTTGTATACATCTAGGCCGAGGGGTTTATTTTATTATATTTTTTTCAGTACAGTGGTTCTCAAGTGTCTTACAACTATGACTTGGACTTTTTTTTTTTTTTCTTGCTTGAAGCAACGTTATAAAAACAAAGAAATAACAGAAGGGTCTTACGCAGAAAATCTATTTGGTCTTTGCAACCCAGTTCACCAAATCCAAAAAGGCTGCAGCTGCAGTAAGAACTTATGGTGATTTGTATCTCATCAAGCCTTTCACACACTCCACCACCTCTACTACTAATAAACAATCAATTATCATTTCTGCTGACATGGCAAATAAGCAATACTACTGATACTGGCACCACTACAGGCAATCGAGGTTCCACCTTCTTAGTTTTCGTGACTCCAACAGTTTGACAACCCTGGATTTCTGAACGTTGGTCAGACGTTCAGATATTTTTAATCAAATAATAGCTCTAAAATGTTGGCCCGGTTTTTGGGGTTAGTGAGGATACAAGAAGAAGCCTCATCATTCCTGACAGTCAACAATACTGAACAATAAGTCAACCAGATTAAACTTTGCTAAGCTTCTAGAAATGGTAGGATGCCAGCAGAATGCTGGTTAATGTCAGTGAACTGACTGGTGAATTAAGTTCAGTCTGTGGACAACATATGCCTTTCACCTGCTTCATTTAGCTCAAGCTACTGCTAGCTACTCAGACTTCAGACACACAACACTATTTAGCAAAGTCCTACATATTTACAATTTTTGTCAGTACCACTGTTATTGTATATCACAAGTTTATTGCTTTTAGAAGAATGTTTTCCTCTGTCCATGCTTTAACTTCAAACCTAACCCAGTCTGTTGGGTCAAATCCACCACCCAGCCCTGCTTGGTTAGTGAAATAACCCAAACTGCACAGTTGGTTTTCATTTTTACCAGTCAGTGTTTGAGTGCAGTGTGAGTCGTTTCTGTAGGATTGAAAGCCAGCGCGGCAGCTTGAAGTGCACAGCGTAAGTAGCAAATTGTACATCTGCACGAGTGGCTCATCAATGTGACAGGATGTGATCAAGGGCGGCCCTGTGATGTGTCCGCTGGGCCTCCGCGTGGCCCTCGGTCTCCTTCACCCCCACGCTCCCCCCCGCCCCCACCCAGATCCACAACAACCCTAATGGGCTCTGATGTGCACCTCCATCTTGCCTGTCTAATTGATGTAAATAGTGCACATTTGGACCCACAGTCCTTCCCACCATCCCAGCTGGCCCCTCCCTCTGTTTCTTCTAACAGTAGGGGTCAGAGGTTAGAGTGACTGAATGAGCATTAGAATGGCAGTCCTTATTAGAGGAGCAGCTTGTCTGACACCCCAACCACATCCTAGAGAGGGGACCCACCCCGTCCGCCTCATCTAGATCATATTACATGACACAACCTCGGAGCAGATACTACCAGCGCGCTACGACACTGTAGGCCACTAGGGCACGGTGGCATTTTCAGAGGAGTCCCCCCCTCGCCTGTCACAGCGCCTTCCCGACGCCGCTCTGTCCGTCTGGCTCCGATGCACTCTGTCATTTTAAGCAGGGCCGCTGTCGGCGAGCATTGGGACTCTGCGTCTCCATGCCCTGGCATTTTCAGCGGCTTCCTCGGCAGCCTTAGCATCCGGCCACCCTCTTGAGAGTGTGTGATGTCGCGGTCAATGATTAATAGTTAGAGATGCGCTGTAAAATGCCCAGTGCGGCCAGATGCTAGTCAGGGCTTTGTTTGAACTGATATAATGGACATCGGCTGCCAATTTGGCTCCCTTACAAAGCCTGGAAGTTCCCCAAGATTGATTCTGTTTCTCTGCAGCAGTGCCCTGGGGGCTGAATTTTTGAAGATGCACTCTTGTGAAAAATGTTGCGGGGTATTATCTTCAGCTGAGAGAAGCGCTGCGAATGACAATAAACGGTCATGGATACAGGCTAACAAAACGGTCAATATAATCCTTGACATTTGCATGCAAGAGTGAAAATGTAAGCCAGTTTAGGATCATTTTATGATATCTGACATCAAGGAAAGTCTCCCTGGCTGAGGATGAATCAAGACGGAAGGCGGGTCGGGGGGGTGAGGGGGGGGGGGCAGGCTGGGATAATTTGCAGCAGGAGCCCTGCGAGACTGTTTTGCAAAACAAAACGAAAGCAGCTAGACCCTTATTGAAAAATATAGTGCAGTGAGACGGAAATTTATTAACTGGCACCAGTTAATGTGTGCATTATTCATTTCTGGCGAGCATGAAAAATGATCTAAAGAGGTTTGAAATTGCAGACGCGCAGGCTGACTGCACAGTGGCTGAGCTCGCTGGTTCGTTTCATCCTCTTGCAGGGATGTTTGGGCAGAGAAAGGTGGAGGGCTAAAGGGGCAGAGAGACTGAGGATGGAGAGGAGGAGGAGTGAAGACCCCTATTCTGGACAGTAGAGTTTTTTTTTCCCCCCTTTCTTTCCCAGTAACAGCTGTGCTTGTCTCACGAGGGGGCGGCAGCAGCACCGAGAGAGAGGCTGCTTGGGACAGATGGACCAGCACCACCTCCCTAACCTCCCACCACCAGCACCTCTTCTATTAAAATCTCTTGCTCTATTAATGCTTTCATCCAGGCATATATGCCTGGACACACTGAAAACTGCTGAGCTTGCACCAGTAGACCAAGTACATCAGCTCCAAAGTTTGACTGTGTTCAGTTGGAGAAAAGACTGGCATGGACCTCACCATCATTCTGCCATTTTTAAGTCTTCTCAAGAAGACTTTGTTGAATCAGCTAAATGTTAATGTCTGTGTGTCGCTTTAAAGATTTTAGTTCGCACTAGAAAAGTTTGTTTCACTTATGGGCATTAACCTTTTACCTGCTGAGTAGTCACTTATATCCTTAGTTTTAACCTAACTTTTACTTTTATGTACTATTCTTATATTATTTTGATAATTCTTGACATAAAAAAAAGTTTTAGTTTTTTTTTTTGTATTGCAGCTTTATTGTTCATTAGCAATGTCTACTATTCCCCAAAAAATATAAAAAATGTGCTCAAAGTGTACAAATCGCCTAAACAAACAGTAAATAAATGCTTAACAACAGTTACCATTGTGGATCCTAGTGACTTTAATCAGGATGAAAATCAAACCCCATATTCAGGCTGAAACCCAGTTGTGTTTGATGAACTCTGGCAAAAATCGGCCCACATCTGATCTACGAGTTGGTTACCAAAACAACCTAAATTGTGTGTATTATTTTTTTTGTTTGTTTGTTTGTTTCTTTCTTTTACCCCACAGTTTTTATAATGTGTGATTGTGCAGACTCCTCCGTCGCTCCGTCTGACTTTCTTCTTCTCCTCATCTTCCCTGTAGTAGGAGGTTGTGGGCAGGAGTTGGTGCCAGTGGCATATGGCTTTCCACTGAGCTAAACATTCATACAAAAGACAACCCCATCAGTCATGGCTGTGACCATGTGAAGGGAGAGAGCAGGCCTCTGATGAATGGTGTTTGGGACTTACCTGCTGTTAAAACATGCCCTCCAAAAAGAAAAAGAAAAAAAACACCGCCTCCCTGAAGTACGTATAACATTTACAACTGTATCGTGCATGTGATGGATATCACTTGCGGCAGGTAATAACCAAATAACAAATATGCCTCCTAAAGCCTTTTTTCCAGAACCCCAGGTCAGGCCTTTATAGACCAATTAATGCAGAGCATCTGCTGTACAGCAGCAGCACAATAAAAAAAAAACAAAAAAAAAATTTTCATTATTTTATTTAATAAGAACAAGAGCTGCTTCCTGCTTGCTCCAGTACCTCTCACTGCTAGAGTGAGTGTGGAATGGGTCTCCTAGATTAGACCAAATTAATCCATTCTTTAGGGATTCTTTTTTTCCTCTCTCTCTCCCTCTCTTTCCTTTCCTGGTTCTGTGAGGAAAAACCCGGCACGCCTTTGTTCTTCCTCGAGCGCCGACGTTTTTTCTGCCAAATTTAACAGAAGGCTCGGAGGGTAACAGGGGTCCAGCCCAGTATCACCTTCTGGAGCAGAGCAACTAGCGGAGAAAGACAATCAGCCCCTGAACCCTGCTGTCTGCAGCACAAAGTGAAAAGACTCTAATTGGGCTTTTTCTCCCCTTTTTACGCTGCATTTTCCTGCAGGATTGCTGGATCATGAAAAAGCAATTAAACCTCAGATTCATTCTAATTTTTCATCCTTTCATTGGTGGAAAGGAGGCAAATGTGAAATCACTTATCTGAGTTGGAGCGTATGCTTTTGGTGATGTTTCCTGTTTTCATTTTAATGCCTGACTGACAGGCTTTGGGGCTTAAAGGACTTGATTGCACATTTAAAATAATACAGCCAGGGCAAATTACAACATAATGATAGTTATGGGCATTGTTTTGAATCTAAAGGACAAAACTAGAATGTGTTGAGTTTACAAAAGAAAAAAAAATCTGCAAATCTTAAATAGTGCAATATAATAGAAATGTAATGGGACTGCAGTTCTCAGTGTTACACCTAGGGGCAGTGGTGTCCACAAAACCCAGACCTCAACGCCGTGGTGATAGGAAGTCAGAAAACATGGCAAGGAAAATGCTCATTGCTCACTTCTGGAGGAAAAAAAAACTATGTACATATCAGTTCTATGTTTTTATCTTTTTAACATTCTTATTGTGAAACTACTGAAGGCAATAAAACTTCAGGTCTCCAGAATCACTTTGTTTTAAAATATGTTTTTTTTATTTTATTTTGAAAATAATAATTATTCCCTTAAATCATGTGTCATAATTAATGTTACAATATTAACTGTAAGAAATCAACCATTCCTCCTCCCTCGCCCCCCCCAAGATAATTATCTGGTTTTATAGCCCCTCATTAGTCAGCTGACACACTAATTAATATTACACTTTAAGATGTTGTTGTCATTTGCATATAAGCAGCTCTTCTTATAATACGATAATCAAATTGACCTCTGAATGTAGAAGAACAGTGAAGGTTTTCTCCAAACATTCTGTTAAAACATTTTTATTTTAAGTTTTTCCAAATTATTCACGGGCAGGTTGCAGCATTAAAGTGTACCAAGTTTTTTTGTTGTTGTTTTTTTTTAAACTTCAATTTCAAAAATGACAACATTTTCCATCATGTCTATCCTGCAGCTTGCAGTACTTCTTGTTAGATTCCAGAACACAGCGTAGGGCATCACACCAGTGCCCCTCTTCCACCTGTTGCTACAAACTGCGAGTCACCTGCCTTGATAAAAATGAGTTCCTTCACTATTTTCCTGTCTGCGCAAGAAATAGAAATTTGACTATTCTGAAATGTTTTTTTATGTTTTGAAATAAGTTTATAAAATGCCTAAGGCATGTGCCCTTCATCGCTCTTATTAACGCATCGCATATTTTAAAACAGCATACGACTGTAAGCATCCAACTGCAGGCTCTACCTGAGCAGATAGCCTGACTAATTAACCCACCAATGCAACTTTAGCTGTCGGGTGAAAACCTCAAATCAACATGTTTAACATCAACATGTTGCTTTTGTTTTCTTCTGCAAATATGGACATCTTGCACATCTCTTTTTGAGTCTGCAGATAAGTATTCAGTGAAAATATGCATTAAAAAAAAGCAAGCAACAACAGGGAATAAATGGAATGAAAAGCAATCCATTTCCTTCATTTCCTGTCATAGTTCAGATATTTGTTTGGAAACAAAACATTTCTATCAGACAGTACTGTCGTTACACTTCATGAAGAAAAATAACAGCAGAACATTAACACACTGTGCAACTGTTGTTTTTACCCTAATCCAATATGTAGGGAGTGCTCATTTTAAATTGTTACTTCAAAATCAAATAAAATTTATACACAAAAAATGTGTAGAACTACAATATTTAGCATGTCATAATATCTCTGGTGGTTGTTGGTTTTCTGCATTAACTAAAAGCAGGAAGATTAAGTTCATGCTTTAAATGTTCGTAAGAAGAAGAAGAAGAAGAAGAAGCGTATGCTGTGAAACCTTGAAACAGGTACAAAAAACCATGAGAAAAATCAGCGCAAAAGCATAACTGACAATGATAAGCTTGAAAACAAGCAACACTTTCTAATATTTCATGGTGTTTGTTTTATTTTGGTTACACTCATTCATGTTGAGTTTGAAAAAGCGACACATCCAAGTTTAAAAATGCTCTTTTCAGGACTCAGAAGATCGTCATCACCGATTCTCCCAGGTCCAATCCAAGCTTTGTTAACCAAGCGCTTAACTCTCACATAACCCTAAACTGTTCCAGTCTACAGAGTCCATACATTGTAAATTAGGTCTGTTAATGTACTCTACTCTCTTCACAGACACAAAGAGGGACAGCGGTGGGCGTAACTACACACACACACACACACACACATTCATACAGACCATGCAGTGGTGTTTGGCCTCGCATGCACTTCTGTTTTCCCACCATGCACAAAGTGATCAACTATCACACCCCCAGACAGCTAGATGTCAACATGAAATACCTTCATTTGCATCGGCTTTAAAAAAACACACACACACACAAAAAAACAGCCGACTTCTCGTTACGCCAGCGACCCACCAGTGCCCCCATAAAATTCACTTTAGCCACGGGGGTCCTGAGACCTTGCTAAATACTGGCCCAATACTGCTGTCAACAGTCCGTCAATCACGGGGCAAATCCTTGTGATTAAACAGAGCTTCGCTGGCTGGCTTCACAATGGACCCGACTCGGCTGAATTAAGCCTGGACGTGCATGTGCTGCAGAATTATGTCATTTTGTTTTATCTGAACATATCCGTGCAAGTCCACTTGTTCATTTATTTATTTTTTTTGTTTTGCTCCTGCAAGCTTTTAATTTGGCAGCAAAAAAAAACAACAAATGGTGTACATGTTGCAATGGAGAGCATACACGCAAAATTTGCTGAGCTCAGAATAACGAATCATCTTTTTAGTAATCTCTACAATATGTTTTGTAGTTTGCAATAGGTCAGAGCTGCTTCCCTGACCTACTGAGTGAAAAATGAAACAAGGAATGCTGAGCGGCTCGGGGAATCGTCATGTAAATCAGGCTGCTATGCTAAGAGCATCTAAGCGGGGCTGCAAAAGCCTCAGACAGACAGCTGAATAAAAGACAGCTGAAAAGATCGTCTGTGATGAGATAAGAGACGACATCTAATCTGAGTCAGATAGCTGATACAGCCCTGCCATGTCTAAATCCTCGAGTTTGGTCTGAAGAGGAAGGATTTAACTTAAACCCCTTTCAACATGCTAAATGTGTTTTTGTAATTAAACCCATACAATTAACACTGACAAGCGTGGGTCAAAAAGAGCACGGCTCCACTGTTCAGATGAGCGTCCGCGAGTGAAAAGGAACACAAGATGAAGGGACAAGAGACAGGGGGGGGAAAAAAAAAAAAAATGAAGACGGAGCCCGAGTTTCAAAAGAGAGACGGAAAGAAAGAAAAACAAGAATGAAAGCAGTGAATGAATGAAGGGAGGGAGAGGCGGAGAGAGGAGGGGAAGAGGAGGCACACTCACTGAAGCGGTATGGATTTCAAGCATTCAGTCTATAGAGCGCTCTGCAAGTTAACCTCCAGACCACAGTGTTTATTCTGGGACGGTGTTCCAGATCTGGGGGAATATCCAGTTCCCGGACATCAAAGCCTCAAAGCTGTTGGAACAAAGCTTTTAGCTGCTCTTTAAAGCCCCACGTTAAGTGAACTGGAGCAGCTGTGGCAATGTGTGGCAATATTTTCACTGTAAATACAACACCACATGGCAAAGGGTGATGGATTACCAAACAGCTAGAACAACTGAGTTTTGATAGCAAAAACTATTTGTAACGGGACGACTAAAAATGCAATTTAAAACGCACGAGGAGAAATCCAGAAAGCACAGAGGCAAGAAGCTGAATGGGGTTTTATAACACATTAAGCGATTAGAGAAATACAGTAATACTCGTGTTTTATGAGAAGAGGCAACTGATTTGTTCAGGTAACATTAATAGATATTTTTTCATTACGTTTCGATTTGCATCGACTTCCTGTGATTGTAAATTCACACTGCCGCAGTTTCTGAATAGGTCAATATGACCCAATTTTTACTTTACTTTTTGATTTGGGAAAGAAATTCAAAATATTTTTCTTAAATGTTTTTTTTTTTTTCATATGTAAAAATCTCTAAGTGTTGTGTTTTATTTTATAAACTCACAATTACATGATATAGTTTGAATTAGTTTTGTTAGAATTTTGCTAAGGAATGCTGTTGGGAGTTATGTAAGCAATATGTTGCCTATTTATGTATTAAGCTGTTTAAATTGGACGTTTTAGTTTAATATTTTTTAGCTCTTTCTTTGCTTCCAGGTTATTTTTTGGCTGAAAAATTGAGCCAACAGTTTTAATATTTAATCTACCTTCTGCTCAATCCCTTTGGTACATCATACAATCATAAGAGAAATCGGTATTTAAGAAAGACTGAAAATGATGAAGCGGTTGCAAAATATTGTAGAAACTGACGTACGACAGCTGGACATATTATTTCGAACGAAACAACAATGACAAACTGGAAATTGTTAAAATATACCTGCGTGTTTATGACTAGAATCCTAGTTTTGTTCTAGGATAACAGTTACCATATCATATTTATATATATTTTTTGGGGGGATTCATTTTTAAAGTCTTTCTTTGAGTGCAAAAAAATATATATAATTGTATAATTTCTGTGTTTTATATGTTGTCATATTTTCATTTACACACACACGCACACACACACACACACACACACACACACACACACACACACACACACACACACACAGAACAATTACATAAAAGATCTCATCGCATCCTCCCGGCACAAACAGCCAGAAGAGCTGCTTGGCTGCCATGATCTCCAAGCGATCTTAGCGTGTGACCCATGTCGCAGGCATCATGGCCTGATGGACACAGCTGTCTGGCTGCAGGCGAGACGGAGCAAAGAGGAATAGTGGGAAAACACAAGATAGAAGAGAGAGAGAAAGAGAGAGAGAGAGAAAGACCGGGAGAGGGCAATATTTTCACTGTGTGTGTGTGTGTGTGTGTGTGTGGCAGTGTGTGTTTAGCGGACGTACTGATCATCCCATGGCAATTTCTGAGATGTGTCCACTCCATGTGGCACCCTCGGGATAAAGCCAGGAAAAAAAAAAGACAAAGTATTAAGAGAAAAAAAAAAGAAAGTCACACTTTAGCAAGTTCGGCACAGAAGCACTACTGGAAACAACGAAATAATGACACATAAATGACACATACCTGGTGAAATATGTGGATGTGATAAAAAAAAAAAAAAGACACTCATTAATGATCTTTGACCTGAGCAACAGAGGAGACAAAAGTATAACAGAACCTGGGAGGAAAAGTCCTGCAAACGACATTTAGAGGTACAACTTATTAGGTAAAAAGTTCTTCATATACTTTGCCAGATTCGCACTTAAACTGTACAAACTTTTACCTGAGAGTCGGCGAGGGGCCGGTTACAGCTTTCAGCCTTAACGAGATCTCAGAAAAAGAGCCTGACTGCATGAAGCATAGAGTATCACAGTGTTCTTCCTCCTCTAAGGTTTTTCTGAGCACTGCCAGCCAGCTGGCTCTAACGAGGCTTCCACATTAATTCCCCCACTTGGAAGAAAAAAGAAAAGAAAAAAAAAAAAAGAACTGATTTTGGAAAAATATTTTGTGGTTGTCCAAAAAATAAAAGATGCAAGGAAGACCACCAGAGGCTCTTGTTAAAGTAGCACAGTTTTAGAAACTGCATTTGAATCACTGCGAGCAGGAGCAGAGAGCCTGACTAATTAACCAGCTAATCAACATCTGCTTCCACATAATAAGCACCTATAAATTTCTATTTAACTTACGGAGTGTTTTCTCTCTATTTCTGCATAACTCTATATAAAAGAAATAACTAAATATGAGGTACATATAATATTACAACTGCTTTTGTCATGACATTAATTTTCTTATTACATTAAAACACACAGTTTTGTTTTCAATGTTTGCATCGTGAAAACATGCAATTCTGCTTGTGGTCATCATGAAAATCTGACACAAAACAATTTTAAAACCTTTAAAGTGTTTTTTTTTTCCTTTCTAAAAGATTCATTGTTTTACATTGAAAGCACATAAAAATTAAAGAATTAATAAATTTGTTAGTGTTTTTTTTTTAGCAATAGGTTTATGAAATTATCTTTTTATAAAATTAGCAAAATGTCAGGACGATATAATAATATCCTGAGTTTGTATCATTGCCTAGCTGATTGGTCTCGTAATCTAACAGTCTCTCCTAAATTATAGCAAAAGTCTGGTGTTGTGCACCAAAGATGGGGCCTCGCAGAGCCGCAGCAGGACTGCACAGGGTGAGGGGCGGCGCAGTGCACGTGTTACGAACAGAGGAAGGAGCCACTCAGACTGGAGAAGAGCCACCACATGTGCTGGGCCACGGAGAAAGGCTCCGGCACCGCTCACACTGTCAACACGCTGACATATACTGTACATACGCAAACATTCGCACTGAGCCGCAGACACACACACACACACACACACACACGCCGATGCACAGATACACTGCAGGGCCAAGCCAATTAAGACCCTGCCCTCCACAGATCATATTTAGAGCAGCGGAGGAGCAGGAGGGCATATGTGGATAATCATACATGCAAATGAGACGAACAAGAGAGGCATCTAAATACAGAAACCTGACTTTTGTGACAATGCATCAGTGCAGAGCCTCCCGTGTTATTTATTTATTTATTTTTTACTTTCGGTAAGCCTGGCTTTCTGTAATGCATGCGTTTTCACTTCAGAGCACCTCAACTCAGTTTCAGTGAAACACATTGTCCAGAACGCTTGGTGGTTTAAAAAAAAAGAAGAGAAAAAAGAATCCAACGCTTTTCTAGAAAAGCCAGAGTTCCTCTGTGTGTTAAAGGGATAAATATAAAAGACAGTGGAAGCATCTTGGAGCTTTAGGTAAAAACTGCTACAGGTCTTGAAGTTTGGCTTTAAAACCAGAAGATGGCAACATACCTCTGGCTGAGATGCCGACCTGCCTGACTGCTCATTTATGTCTTTTCATGTCTTCACGTGTTCACCTGGTGCTTCGTTTATGTTTTTATTCTTTCTTATTTACTTCTTTTCTTACTTGCACAGCGATGTCTGATATCAGATTCCAGAAGAGCTCATATGAATTATTATTCACCCGGTTTACAGAGTTGACCAGCGCGTTGTGGCTAGGTAAAAAGCATCTCCGATCCCCCCAGAGATTACGTTTCGGTTCGTGCCAGGCTTCGCAGGCTGCAAGATACAAAGGCGTGATAATGGTCCATTGGTGTTCTTGCAGCTTTTCTCGTAGCTGCGAGGAACAGCTGAACACTCTTTGAGAGTTCTCCGCTGCTTCTCCTCTTCCCCTCTTCCCTCTTTTCACTGTATGACATTTGTTACATAAGCAAATGGACGGAGACCGCTACGGGGTTCCAACATTAGCTCAGAAAAAGCAAAGAAATCAGAGTCAGTCCTGACTAATGCAGAGTGAGAGCCTTTCCAGCGAGAGCCTGTTGAAAGGGATACACAAGTGAGGGAATGGCAAATGAGTCCCTCAGTTACAGTAGAAGTGTCCCCGCTACATGAACGGAGCTGATCCTCTTTACCCACAACTGTCACTTCAAACAGACTGGGCCAAGATGAGTCTATTTGCCATAGTAAACAATTTAATATTTGATGTACAGTACAGTAAGCTATCCCCTCCTCATGTTCCACCCCCTCTCCTCTGTTGGTCTTCTTGAGCATGCTTAAGTGTGTGTGTGTGCATGCATGCTTATGAGTGTGTTTGCGTGCCTGGTAGGGTAGGGGGGGTTGGGGGTTTGGGGGGGATTCTGGCATAGTCAACAAGGCTAGAAGAGGCAACCGGAGCATCTGAGAGCATGCATAATCTCTCCAAGAGATGACGATGGTAAAAAAAAAATACAGTAGCTGCTAAGTACACACTTGCGGGGGGAAATGCAGCAGTTAGTTTTATTCTGTTTGCAGAAGCAAACGTGCATTTTTTTTGTTTTTCCAAAATCTGCTCGTCGTCCGGTGAAGTAGTTTGGCTTCTATCCGGCTGGGCTGTACAAATTTGTGCCGTCGACAAAAAAAATGCTTTGAACCAAAGAACAAATCTGGGACATTGTTTCCAGAAAGAGACTGCATAAATGTTTTTAGGAGCCTTAATAATGCTGAGAGAGAGCTGTGCCCAGAGATCTGTGGTTGATTTCTGGTTTTGTAAACCTTGCAGCTGCCAATACAGATGTTAGCCAATTCCTGTTTATCTTCGTGAACTATAATTACCAGTGTTAAAAGTATTGCTTACTTGCCTTCCTACCATGAGCAGTCATTAATTATTTATGTTAGAAGCAGAGGTGCCTTCACACAGTGTGTAAAAGCAATCAGAAGCTGTAAAAATGTTTCATTATTTAAAAAAAAAAAGACAAAATGATTTGGACTTGATATTATAACCTGCCTTTGGCAAATTGTGTTAGCCAACTGCTTGATTAAACATAAAAAGTTCAGTAGGCGGGTATAAAGTGACCCTCTGTGGTAAACGACTCTTTTTAATGTTTGAAAAGCTCTGGTTTAAAACAACTAAAAGTGCAAAATGGCAAAATCAGGGAAATGGCTAACCATCTACATTGTTTAGCCTCTTATCCATACAGAATTAGGAGGGCTTAGTGTTGGACGATGGCATGGGGTACACCGTGGACAGGTTGCAAGGCCGCCTACAGCCAACACAGGACATATAGCTCCTAGTTTTGGACTCTGAGAGTTAAACTTGAGTTGATAAAGAGAGAACCTATCCATGTGCAGGGAGAACATGCAAAATCTACCCAGAAAGTTCCCTGACGAAACCCAGGACTGTTTTTGCCACAAGATAACAGTACTAACAACTGTTCCACTCTGCTGCCCTAAAATGCCTTGTACCCCTAAAGTACCACTCTTTATTGCTGCAGGCTGAATACAGTTCCCTTTTTAATAGCTTCTCAGATGTGTTCAGCTTTCCCTGGCCTAATTTTTAAACACGTCACTGATGCTACTTATACATTTTTAACTTGGAGTATCTTTCCTTCAGGTATCAACTTCCTCACCGATGAAGGTTAACATCAGGGCAACCTTGTATTCACCGATCAAAAAGACAACATTTTTGCGTCCCCTTCACCAGTCAAGGCAGGTCTGGGTTAATACCTTCTGTTTTCAGTCAGCAGATGATTTTGTCTGTGCATCTCTTGTAAGCATCAGTGTTCAGTGTGCCAGCTTAGATTTATGTAACGAACATCGACGGTTGCCATTGGTCTCAAGGAAATTCTGCATCGACGGCAAACTATTATGCCGATTCTCTGTATGCCGGGGCTCCGTGCCAAGGATGTCCCATGTGGGGAATGTGGCATGACCAGGGGGCAGGAGGCAGTTTGGATGGCTGAATGGCAAGAGCTACAAGCAGAACAATTACAGCAGTCACTTACCATCACTGTGTCTGGTTGAGGCAATGCCACAGCGGGACGCCGCAGGGCAAGAATGAAGCTTTTATCCAGCTGGTATCACGAGATCAAGCTGGTCGTGCCAGAAATGACAAAACAATATGCTCATCCCAGTGAAAGTTGCAGTTTGTCTCTTTTGGTCTTTTCTTTTTTTGAATAATGGAAACTAACAGATAAGAGACGTTGCGGACTCACCTGTGATTAAACCCTTAACGCAATGTTTAAAAATATAATTTCTTTTCATTTGCTTCTTCCTCTGCAAATGATTCTCAGCCTCAACATGTGTTGCTTAGCATCTGTCAGAGTTTTCAGAAGGTCCAACACAGACGTGACAAATATTACGTGCTGACAGTGCTGATATTTTGTCAGCTCTCAAAGTAAAATGGAGCATCAAACAGCTAATGAAAGTCTTTGGGTCCAGATGGAGAATTTGATGGGAGTGAAAAGCTAAAAAAAAAAAAAAAAAAAAAAAAAAAAGGAACTTGATGTGCCAAAATAACCACCCACAGACATGGCCATTCAAAGGCATGTGTTTACACAGGCATTTGCATATCTGCATGTAAACACTTATGTAAATCCACACACACACACACACACACACATATGCATACACAGAGCTGAGGCAGGTGACCGCATCTGCCCCTCGTCCTCAGGTTCAGCGGTGGCCACTCCTGCAGCCTCACCTCGCCTCGTTACTTTTGATTCTCATGGCAGGATCCATCATCTGCTTGGCAGTCTGGGTGCCAGTCAGCTGGATCCCGGGGGACCCGCAGGCAATGGGAGCCCGGAGGCAGTGGGCTGGAGCCTCCCCAGCCTCCGCAGCAGCTGTGTGGGAGACAGAGAGAGGTGCGGCACAGATGTGGGAGTCTGGAGTCGACAGAAGGTACGGCTGATTTCGGCGACGGCCATGTTTGTTATTCCACCTTTTCCTGGGAGGAAGAAGCCGGGGCCCTTGATCTGGCTCGAAGCTAAACACTTAGCTTTTGTTCCCCGAGATGAATAAGAGCACGGAGAACGAGGCATTGGGGAAAAGGAGGGGGGAAAAAACGAAGAAGAAAGGACTTGGGGGGCGGGAAATCCGGTCACCAAGTGCAGAGTGAAGCTGGTCATTCTATACCCCGCTGAAGCCGAGGCCCCGTCACAGAACCAGAGCCGATCCTTTTGATGATGTTCAACACATCTACTCGCACATTAAATTAAGACTGGGGAACATCGGGATTGAACACGCTGCATCAAATGTTGTCCTCGTGAACGTCTCTCGTTACATTCAAAGGCTTAAAACTAGTAGTGTAATTAGAGTTTATATATCAGATATTAAGGTAAGCGGTTTGACTGTGATGACCAGCATCCACGTTTGAAACTCTTGTTTTTAGGCTACAGAGGAACTAGTTCTTCTGTTGACCTGACAGAACTGACTCCTAAAGATTTCTTGTCTAGTTTGCTAACAACGCTTTGGCACAAAAATATCAAAGATGCCATGATATTTTAAAAAATGTTTGTCAGCGTCTGAGGTGTCAAGAAGAAAAATAAAAACTGACAGACAAAATAAGAATGATTTGTAAACATGGTTAACCATTAGCCGCGAATAATGCTAAAGCTAGTGTCGTGTTTGCTAACCCGAAGCACTGTTTCAAAGTTGCTGTTATTTTGTTTTTGTTTGGACTACATTTGACCAAATCCGATTCAAAATGTATGACATTTATATTTACATTTGTCAAACTTGGACTGAAATAGGACAATTAACAATAATCAAGAAATATATATGTTTACTCAGCATGGTAACAACAAAAAATAAAGATTGTTCTGACTAGGACACTTCACAAAAAACTCAAAAAAGTGCTAAAATAGTCTAAAGTTCTCACAAGCAGCAATCAACCAAGTTGTGTAAACCAGATGATTAAGTTTTGCAAAGATGACATGTTCAGAACAATTAGTAAGAACAGTAAGATAATAACATAGTTACTTTTGCAGCCCAGGAGAGAAACTGTTTGTTTGCTTCTTGGAGTTTATACTTGTATGTTACATTGAGCAGAAACTCTTTAAAAATACACACTTTTTGATTTTTAAACCTTTATTTTATTTTTGGAAAATTTGAACTGTTTCTCCTATTTCTACAATCGAGGAATTAGCATTTCAAACGCATAAAAACAATGTAACAAATATTCAAATTCTGACTAAATTATTGCACGCTGACTGCAGATCTAAAACGCAGCTTGTGGTTTGGAGAAGCTTCTCTCTATTTTTGAGAATAAAACAATAACGATTATTAGTTTTCTCGAATCGCTGCTAAAGTATCATCTTGTCTCATGAGTTGGACGTGTTGTTACACTGTTAGTTGGAAGGGATAAAGCCCACTATAAACAAACACGGCTCCACCAACTCTCGGCGGAGCCGTGTGATGAATAGTACCAGTCAAAAATCACCGCTGACGCTCATAACCCGATTTTCACAGGGAATTTTGCACAACTTCATTTTGTAGTAACACTATCCACCTTGTAAAAATGAACACCCTCTTCTGACAGCACAAGTGAGAAATGGGATAGTTTTCCCACTGAGTTCCCAGATGTAGGATTGCCATTGTATTCACACACCCAGTGTTAGCCCAAGAAGGCACC
>NW_006799958.1:1155775-1200227 GCF_000485575.1 Poecilia formosa | reverse complement strand
TGCGTGTGCGTGAGAGAGTACGTGTGCTTGCGTGCGCGCGCGTGGGGATGTGTGTGTGTGTGTGTGTGTGTGTGTGTGTGTGTGTGTGTGTGCAGTACAGCGGAGCAGAGTACATCTGCAGTGGTAAGGAAACAGTCTGTTAGCATACAGCTTTGACAACTCCATCAGGCCCAGTCTCAAGGTAGCTGTCAATCACAACAAATCATCTCATCCCCGAGCGCTGCGAGGACCTCTCTCCACTACTACACACATGACAGGCCCCTACAGCTCTATTTACCCATGCACACCCTCCCAGCGCCAATGATTTTGTAATTAGAAAACAGCAAAAGAGGAAAGGGAGAAGGGGGCTGCAAGCAAAGTAAGGCGGTAATAAGTTTTGGATACAAAGCAAGTGAATGGCGTCCTTTCACTCGCTACATTGGCATTTGAAGAGGGGGTTGGCACTTGCATAGAAAACGCAAAGGCATTCTCATTCACTCTCCCATTTAGGGAACAATATAGGCTTGTGTGTGTGCGTGCGTGTGTGTGTGAGTGTATGTGTTAAGGTGGGGGTGGGAGTGTAAGAGTGTCACACGCAGACTCGATTTGCAAGACTCATTTTCGGCTAAGTATAATTAGATTAATGTGGCGATGGCATAGCTCAAAGCCAGGCCCTCTCCGCTTCCATCCCAGAGCATATGAATTAGCTACTAAACACATCTTTATTCCAGGCAGATAAAGCGCTGGTGTGAGTGTTTAGCATATCCTTTATGATGGGGAAAGATGTTAATTGTGTCCCATTACTTCTAAACTGTTTGCTTGTTGTATTAATCACTGTGCTAATTGATGCAGAAATAAAATTGTTGCCACAGGCGCAGAGGGGAGAGAACCAAAGTCGGGGACGGTGGATGAAAGATTATCGTCGCAAACATATGGAGATGGCTCTGCTTTGAAAGTTTGCTCCATCTACCCACAAGCACCGCGTGGGCCTGAGTGTTACTCTGCGAACCTCATCAAAGGTGAGGTTTGTTCTGAATGAAGTGAAACGCGTTCAGTGGCGTGTTCACGCATTTGGTAAAGGGGGAATCTTTGCAGCAGTCTGGACAGCTCTGGCAAATTAGCATTTTAAAACACGGGTCTCATTTGTACGGCAAATGCTCTGCGATTCAGAAAGCAATGCACCCTGTAATTTCCAATGCACTCTCTCTGCCTTGTCTTTTTGAATGGATACATTTAGTATGTGTAATTATTGTGCTCAGTTTCCTTCTGAATGCATCAAACGGCCACATCACTCTGCCTTTAGATCGAGCGTCTTTATGATGCTCAAAGTAAACTTGTTCATTTTATTTCTAAGGTTTCATCAACATTTTTAATGTGTTTTGTGTCACTTCGTTTTTCAATATTGAATACGAGTTGTTTCATAGTCAGATGTATTTTTTAGATTTTACAAGTAACCCTGGCAAAACATACTTCTTTAAGCATTTTCAAATGAAATTTCCACAATGACCTGATTCAGAGTTTTATAAAAGTACCGTTTTTAGTACGTTTGAACTTAAGTGTGACAATTGAGACTTCTTAACTGAGGCTAACATGTATTTTTAAATCCTCCCTTTTCTTCATTTGAACCTTTTCCACCAAGAATTTAAGAGCAAGATGCAAGGAGAATGATCCCAAATGAGAAATCATCAGGTTTTTTTTTTTGCCCCAGGCTAAAGCAAACAGTGAAGCTCTGACATTTTTCTTCATGTCATTTCATAAAAGACTTTATATCTCTGTCAAAGTTTTTTTTTTTTATATATCTGCCTTGCATTTAATTTGTAGACAAATGAAGGTCGCTTTAAATAAATAACATGCCACCATTACTTTTCCACAAATGTGAATTAGCTGGAGACACAATCTCCAACTGATCAAAGTTCACCTGGAAGCCTGCCAAACGCAGGAACTGACGGCATCCTAATTTACTTTCCGATTAAATCATCTGGCTAATACTTTTTTGTATCTATTCAGGGCGCATGTAGATTGTGTATGAAACATTGGACTTTTATCTTGGGATGGTTGGGTGATTTTTGTACAAAAATAAATACATAAATAATAATAATATTGAAAAAAGTAACAGTTTCCATGCAGCAGCACAATCTAAAGTTTATGGTGTTCACCCCAATACAGACACTGTACAAAACTAAGTGAGCAAAGTAACAAAAACGTTGTGACAGGACTTTTTTTTTTTGTCACATTCAAATGTTTTACATTATCAAAAATATTTTAATATCAAACAACTGTATCTTGAGTAAATATGAAACACAGTTTTCAAATTAAGATTTCCTTCATTTAGAGAAAAAGAACCATCAAAACCAACCTGGCTGCACAACCTGATCAGATTTCAGTGTTCTTCCACACACAGTGAAATAGGAAATGATTAGAGGGTAAAAGAAGGCAATTGTCAGGGTGTCTTACTCTAGACGACCTTCATGTTTGACCTGCAAAGTAGCTGAAATAAGCTTGTGCTTGTTGTGCTGGACTTTCACGTTGACCGAACTGGTCATGCAGTCAATACAGTCCACCTAAGAAACTTTATTTTCTTCCACACATATTTCTCTTGCTACCTGTGTTACAGCTTTATTCCTGGTTTTAGCCGTGCTAATTTCAAAATGTGATCTTGGAGTTTTAACAAAAGAGAACAAGAATACGACTCTTACTAATTTCATACAATGGGATGTCAAGTAGGAATTTTACTATTCATATTAAATTTGTCAACAACGATGTCATTACAAATTAGACAATTTTGTTGTCTTTACTTAATAATTGAAAGATAAAGATATACTTATATATGTGTGTGTGTGTGTGTGTGTGTGTGTAATTTGTTTGTAGTTTGGATCATTGTCATTTTTTAGGCCACTCTTTGGCTGCCTCAGTGTGACACACTGGTCACTCAAACCCTGTTTTTGGGTTAGCTCAGCACATTGAGATAGGCTGGTACTAGGCAGCAAAACAAGACACAAATCAAATAGTCTTTAACCCTGTAGGGTAAAAGTGTAGAAAGTTCAGAACTCTTAGAAACGGTTTGGTCTCGCAGCTCAGGTGTCTGAATTTCTGGCACAAAGACCAATAAATTTGTGCCTGCCTGAAGGCAAAAACAAGTACGCTGCTTTTTCCTATTTTCTTCGCAGAATCACACTCGAGGTTCCATTTAAGATCACATCTTAAATTCAACACATTTCTGCATGACATTAAGGCAAGCAAAAGGATTTGCAGGTGCCAACCACAAACACAGAGGACTTAATGTGTTGGTGTATGCCTCGCTGCCTCTCTAACCGCCAGTGTGAACACGGCACAAACACAGGCGGCCATTTAAAGAGCCGCGGGCCCGCAAGGAGCAGGCGATGAATGAAGAGATTCAGAGAGGACTTCAGAGGTCTTCGCTGGTCGACCAGCCGCTGCCTTAAAACCTGCTGTGTTTTTGTATGCAGATTCCCCTTGTCAGAATTCATTTATTCAAAAGGGGGCTATCTGAGAGCGCGCGTTATGAGACAAAAATAGTCGCATTCACGTTCGTCTCGAAAAAAAAACAAAAAAAAAAACATTTGGAATGCTAATGCCACGAGAACATGCCGCCTCTGCGGCCGTGTTTGTGTAAGAATCTGATCCAGCGCACCAAAGCTCTCTGGCCCGGAGGCACGGTTCACACAGACAGGAGAGCACTGATACCGCTTGCAGAGTTCAATACTCTGAAATTTGCGCTGGAAACACTTTTTCTTGTTGCAAGAAACATTTATCGTTGGCACTCTCTCTCTCTGTGTAGCCGCTAGATTCAATAACAAAAGCAAGAGGGGGAAAAAAAAAAAGAAAGAAAGAAAAATCGATATTTTTTAAAAGGTCTTTAGATCATTCTGGCCATAGAATTGCACCTTCTTTGTTTATCAAAATAGATGTCCAGGGTGATGATTGCAAAATTGCTAACCCTAACTAAGAAACGATAAATCTCCAGTGTTTCACAATAGATTGAACCGTGGCGTCACAATTTCGGTCTGTGTTTTTCATGGATCTCTGTGCCCGTCTCCCTCTTTCTCTCCCCCTCGGCACTCTTAGGCTCGGCACAGGTGGTAGAAGCTTCCCCGGTAGTGTCTTTCTCGCTCCTTTTTGTTCCCCTCCAATTGCTCTGATCGGGAGCTGTTGATGGTGATGACAGAGCTGGCTGTCCATTGATTTGCTGTGCCCCCCCGGTTGTGAGTTCACAGCAGATGACACTCTTCCTTGGGCTTTAATTAGAGCTGCCCCCATCTTCTCTTCTTTCTGCCCTGGATGTGGTTCGGCAGATGAACACAAAAAGCTCCCACAAACAAAACTCCCTGCTAGGAAATAGCCGGCACCGGCCCTGCTGTGGCTTGTGTTTAGTGGCTCGTCTGGAAACCTGTATGAGGAAGATAGAGGATATTTTCTGTGGGTAGACGAATGCACTTTTAATCCAGACTATTATTATTAATATACTTAAAAGAAAAAAAAAAAAAAAAAGGCCATGTATGCGAACTAAAGTGCACAATTAGAAATAGACATCTCTGTACCGTTTTATTAAACAGATCCCCAGGTGTACTTTTTGAAAAATAAATAAAGAGAACTGCAATCTAGCTGGAAGGATGGTACATTTTGTTGATCCTTCTATCGCCCATGTGGTTTTGTCCTACCCCCTGCTCTGCCATAAGATACAGAAGCCCCAACTTACCATCTGTCCTGGACCCGAGCCACTCCAAACCTGAGCGGGAGAGCGGCGGAGGAGAGAGTGGACAGACAATCCGTGGTCTGGTCAGGGGCTATTATCTCAGTGGTCACGGGTCCTTGCACATATTTCATGGTTGCTCCCAGGGTGTCTTCTCACAGCTATTAGCACACTGTATTCATTTTGGGCGCTTGTGGGTCACTTGTGGGCTGCGTAACGCTCTTTCACAGCTGAAAGACAAATGGAATACGAGGCACGAGAGATGAGAGCTGAAGGGTCGCCATGATAAACAGGCCATTCTGCTGAATTTGGCTCAGATTATATTCTGGCTGTCTCCTTGCTTCTTTTTCTCATGCAGTCGCTGATGATGGGGTGGTTCCTTAACAACTAAAGTAAAGACACAAGATATATTTTTTTCTCAAATCACTGAATTTGTTTCCTTAAAAAAAAAAGAAAAAAAAAAAAAGGGGGATAATCTTTTTGAAAAAACTTATACATTGCAGGTTTTTATTTCACCTTCATTTTTAATACAGTAAATTGCAAATATTTGCACCCCTATTTTATCACATTACATAAACAAACTTCTATGTAGTTAATTCAGATTAATACTGTGAAAGTGACACGTGTTTTTTGTTTTTTCTACAATTTTATAAAAGTCTGAAAGGTGTGGTGAAAAACTATTTAACCCTGTCTTCTTCTTGAAACAACTCAGTCAATCAGTTGCCATTAGTTTGAAAACAGAGTCCACCTCTGTGTTTTTCTATCTCAGTGTAAATAGAGCTGCTCCATCTTCAGCAATAGCTAAAAGACAATGCGGACAGGTCCAGTGTAAAACTGGGGAGAAGTCAAGTTAGTGATATAAAACAGCATGTAAGCAGTTATATAATGGTAGGTTTGTATGTTGGCACAACTGCAAACCTACCAACAAATGGCTGTCTGTGCTCACAGAGTGGTAATCAGAAAAACAGCCAAGACATATATGGTAACTCTGGAGGAGCTGCAGAGTTCAGGCAGAAGAGTCTGTTGACAGAACAACAATTTAACCTTAAAACAAGCTTTTATGCAAGAGTGACGACAAGAAAGTCAATGTTAAAGTCATTACACAATTATTTGTTTGCTTGTTAAAATTATTTGTTTGTTCCAAACAAAATCCAGCTGAAAAACAATGTCAAAACTGGAAAATGAATGTCTGCAAACGTTCTTCTTCTAGCCTAAATGAGCTTGAGGGGTTTTGCTGAAATGTATGAGCAACAGCTCCATCCTCTTCATGCCTTAAGCTGGTGGAGACTTTCAGCTGAAGTCGCAGTAAAAGCTGGTCATAGTTGGGATAGAGGTATGTTATTCAGAGTTTGTTAGTCACACTTCTCTGTTCTGTACTTTTAAAAAGTAAAGTGTATTTTTTCTTATGGGGTCGTAGATTGTTTATCATGTTTGCAGTCAACTAGTTGTAATTAGTTTGCTTAAATTCCTAATTGAGAAGGTAAATCTACCCTTTAGTGTACTAGTGCGCCTCAAAAATGTGCTATAAATACTAATATTTATAACTATAAACCAGGAATATAATCCTAAAGTTAATTTATAAATTAATTCAAAACAGAACAGAAGCTACTGTTGGTCCTGAGGATAATCAAGAGAAACTAAGACCCATGTAAACATCCTAAACATCCTCATCATGTTCCATAGACTAATACACACTTGCACAGATGCCCTCAAAAAGAATCAAGAAGCATGTGTCCACATGTTCAGATTCCAAAACACACATGCTCGAATGCATGCTTGCAGACAGGCACATAATCAATGCAGTCTTATAGCAGAGCTGACCAGTGGGGGGGCATGACCTACCAGGTGACCCATGCTTGTCTCCACTAGTGCCAGTGCTTGCCTGTGACTGTGTGCGTGTCTATTAGTGTAAAAGTCAGCTGTTCATCCGAGCGAGCGCTGTATATTTCAGTTTAAAGCTCGTAGGTGCGCCGCCGGAGCCTGCATAGTAAAACAGCATCGCGGTGCAAAATGTGCCGTTCAGTTTTCATAACCCTTTTTGTCTCTTGAGTCATCCTGCCGACTCTCCGTAATCCCGCATCAAACCTTCACTCTGGAGTCAAAGTTTAGGGTTGAAGACATCCTGATGGCATTAGTAGAGAACAAAGTGGAAGTGCAGTCATAAAGCCAATCAGGGGAGTCCTCGTTGTGTCTCATAAATCTTCCACTTTGTAGGGTTACTGGGAGGTCCGGGAAGTGAAGATTTCCCACCCATCATTTTCAGGAAACCTCGGACAACCTCCCCCTGAACCCAGGTCGTGGAGGGTTGTGACCTTGGGACGATCGTCATTGTTGTTTCAGTAACTATGGCAATCAGGCTCCCCAGTGCTGGGAGGCACCCGCTCCATTCTGTACAGATGCGAATAATGCAGAGCATACCATACAATTCGCATTTAAGCTACACATCCGTAAGGTGAATCTCTGTTGAAATGCAGTCAATATCTTTTGATCCATACAGTATTTTTCATGTGAAGCTCATAATGCTGATGTCAAGATTTCAGTATTTTCTGAAAGCTGAAAAGAAAACATTCCAGTCATTCATTTGTGAACAGGATTTCAACTACTTTGTTCGACCTCGTCAAACTATATAGCATCAGTAAATATTTTAATGTATAAGTAATAACTATCCCTGTGTTTGTTGTATTCGATTTGACTTGTTACCTGACTTTGAAAGGGAATAACGGACAGTTAATTTTGGTTTGGCTTTTAGCAGACTTAACAATTTGACTTTATCTAAATGAATTATATGTTTAGTTTCACTGCACATTAACTCAATTTTCAAAATATTTTATTCATTATTCTTATTTACTACGCTTTGTTGTTGTGATTAATGACTTTTGATCCCAGTAAGTAGATTTTGCTTAATTTTATTTATTAATTTACCTAAATTTGTTGCTAGGTGTCCATTCTTTTGCTCCTTCAGCATTTCATTTGTTTTTTTTCTGTACATAATAGAGTATCTACTACAGAACATCATTATGGTTGAAAATGCATCAACTTGCAGCAAAATTTACAAAATGGAAGTAAGAAGGAACAAAATAGCGATGTTGTCAATAATATTAATAATAATAATATGAAATGCTTTCCTTTTGTTTGCATGTATGTTTTTGTTGCAAATTTCTCATCAACCAAGTCACAGTTCCTGGCCCCTCAACAGGTTTAAGACGTATTTCCAGAGGGAAAGCAACCATCTCCGTCTCAGTGAACAGCGGAGCCCTCCGGTAGGGCAGGGATAAGCCCTCTGACAGAACATTGAAAGGTTTTCTGAGTCTCCTGAGGCAGGTTGCTAACCTGAGACGATTAGCAGGTTTCCAAAAAGTGGTCTTCAGGGCCAGATGGGTTTTCTCACTGTGACAGTCTCTAACAACTAGCCCTGCAGAAAAATAAATGGCAGGAAGTGAAGGACAACCATGTTACGTGGAAGTCTTTGAATATTAGTCCATTTTGCTAATATATCACTTTCAAGAGAAAAATCCAAAGCAAAACACGGCACAGGTGCACCTTTCACCTCTAACGCCTTAAAAAGTTTCCCCCCAATCTATCAAAGCCTCTTTTTATGACTTATGTTCCACTTCTAGTTCCTGTAACAGCCATGTAGGCCATGCCAAATGTGCCCAGAAATAAGCTGGGCCTCCCCACTGTCTCTGAGATTGCCCACCCAGGAGTCTGGCACACGCCACAGTGAGCAGGAGGCCCTCTGGATTACAGTAATACACAGGATCTCATAATGGAAAGCTGCCGTGCACATTTCCCTCTCTCCGCCCCCATTGTCCACACTACCAACTGCACAATCAGGACATGAGTGTATGTTTGCACTCGTTAGCATCTCTGGATTTGTCGGTGCCCCACTTCAACCCTTTGAATTGGTCCTCACTGCTTCTTGGCTTCGGTGTGGGTAAACGTGTTTAAAAGCGTGATTCTTAAGGCAGAGAAAAACCGGGATTACGTCACCCAGCGCAGCATAAAACTAGCTTTAAAATGTGCTCGAACGCTTACAAATGACCGTCTTGATTTATTGAGGGCAGTTGAAGTCATGGGTCATAAGGAAACAATGACAAGAACAAACCTAACCAGAGATACTACATAAACAGGACCTACCGCATGTTAGACAAACATTGCCACTTTCCCCCCCCATCACTCTGTAATCACCAAATAATTAATGGGCCGGTTGACCTACAGATGGGCGAGAGGAGAGGACATCCAGACACATTTGAAAGCCCGTAAGAGGAAAGGGTTGTTAAGAGGAAAATAGTAAGAGAAGTAGAACGCTAAAGACTTTTTTGTCAGGCTTTCTTGGGTGACTAACAAAGGCGCAGGTGGGCCAAAGAGAGCAGAGGGGTGTTCTACCTCGAGTTTAGACTCGAGGTAGAACACCTCGTAGGTTACCACAAACTGTACATAATTACACCACAGAGGTCATTTACTCCTCTAAGTGGCTTGCTTACCAGCCCCTTCGGTGAGTGCACGCTAATCAGGCTGGTGCTTTTAAACAATGGGCCATGTGTGCATCTGGGCGTTGTAAGAGGAGCAGAGGTAACAAGAAGACCACCTCCGATCTACGTGGATGAGATATTTCAAAAGGGCACCAAAAAAAAAGCTCTGAAAAAGGTGGGGGGGGAAGCGAGGAAGGCCAGAGGTAGACAGACGGACGGGGCAGGGTCCGCTTAGGTTGCAGGGAGGCATGTCTTCAAGCCTATATTTATCCAGGAGGTTGAAGGGGGAAAAGGCGGATACAGTGACACTTAGCACGGTTGTAGAGCAGATGCTTTCTCAAACAGAAATAAGAGGATTGGCAAACTATAATAAACCACAAGTCCAGCACACACGCTCCTCCTTGATTACCTTTTCATGAGCAAATAAAGAGAGCAGCAACAGAAACTGCTACTGGTTTTATTTGCAGCGCCTTGCAAAAGTTGTGATACCCCTTCATATTTTGACAATATGACCACAAACGTCACTGATTTAAAAAAAAATAAAAATTATTGGAATTATATGTGATTGACTAACTCAAGGTGTGACTTAAAAGGAAAACGGTACCTGGTTATCAAATATTTTTATCTTTACAAAACTGTGAAAAGTTGATGCACATTTATATCCAACCACCTTTACTCTGGTCTGGTCACGAAATCAGTAAAACAGAGTCAGTCTGTGTTTATTTTATTCACATTTACATAACTTCACGTCTGTCACATTTTATAAAAAACAGACAAACTAAAAACTGCATGTAATTATTGGAAATTTAACTTTGTTGAAGCACCTCGGACACCCGTAATAGCTTCAACTCTTCTCAAGTTTGTCTCTAAAGGCTGGGCAGCCCTGGTTTTGTATATTTTTTAATATTCTTTTGTACTACTGCTACAAAGGCATTTTTAACCTTCCCAGAAATGTTCAATTGGATTTAAGTACAGGCTCTAGTTGGGCCAATCAAAGACTTTGACTGGCTGCTCTTGAAGTCACTGACATTACTTCATTATGTTTGTTGTGTGCTTCTAGTTATTGTCACATTGGAAGATGAATCATCTTAGAGGTGAAGAGGACTCTGGAGCAGGAATTTTTTGAAGAGTCTCTCTTAATTTTTCTGCGGTTGTTGGGTCTGACAATGTGTCAGAGAAACATTTCTACAAAATTCAAGTGGGGAGCCACATCCATAAGGCCAGAAGAGTTTTGCAGTTCTCACGTTTGATATACGCATTGCTAACAAGCCAATCGGTTTTGCCTGCCAACAGTAGCAGTGGAAGTACAGAGAGCCATTAAAGGCCTGGCCCCAGCAAGAAAAACAAAACGTATCCACCTGAGACCACAGAGGGACAGGATGCGGACTACTTATAGCAACCCAAAACCAAACCACATGAATAGCAGGAAAAACGGCTCAGTACGAGAGCTGCGCCGGGCCGTTTGAAGTGCGCCACCTCTAAACTATTCTGAAAAGCCACCCCTGCATCTTTGAAGACGGGCCTTCCTCCACGCTCTCGTGTCCTGTTGTGGATGAATTGTTTCCTCTTTCACTTTGTCTCTGTTTTCCTGCAGAAACTGACACCGTTTTATTGTTCTCCTGAGCCCAAACGCGCTCCTCTTTGGAGGCTGAGAGGGAGAAGAGCTTCTCGTTGTTCTCCTCCCTGGTACGAGATGGACAGTAAGATACCGACAGGTGACGCGAGGGGTGGCCATCCTCAAGAATCAGCAGAAGGATAACCCCCCGCTTATCGTTACCGTTTCCGCAGCCCATGAGGTTGCGACCTTGCACTGCCCTTTGCCTAAGAATGGACTGCTAGTGTAATTTATCACTCAAAGCTGCGTGATGTCATTACACAAACATGACACCAGAAGGGGGGGGGGGAGAGGGAAGAGTGACATATTTTGTTGTCTTTGGTGGGATTTTAATGGCTGACCTTGTAGATGCAACAGATTTATGGCATTTCCAGGGAGGAAAAATAGGCATTTGCCTCTTCAGTGAAAAAAAAAACAAATAAACAATGCACATAATAAAAAAGGTAGCACGCGAACATCAATGTATCGATGATGATTTTTGTCCCTGATGCAACATGTCAGACACAAAGCATTACAAACAGAGAAGGCTCCAAAATGACACTAAATATCAATGTTTCAGCTGTTACAGCTCAACGTATGGCATCGCATACCTCCTGTGGGTTGAATGTAGTTGTTGCTGCACGCCTTACAAGAATATGTATATGTATAAAGTACTTTCAGCTCCGAGCGCTGTAACCGAGTATTATCCGTGCTGTCTCAGATAAAGCTACAGTAAACGCGCTTCTTTTGTCTCCTGTGGAGAACAGGAGCTGACTCTAACTCTCAATATCATGGCATCTAGCTGCACTTGCAGATTGTTTGGTTTTCTCCTGTGGAACAAGTTCACGTCAAAATGTATCATCACGTTCTGCTTGATCATTCTAGAAACTATGAAGGGTGTTTTTTTTTTTTTAAATACCTGCGGCGTATAGGTTGATTTTGGAGAATTCTTATAGAAAGTCATTAAATTTAGTGCAACATCAACAATTATCTACAGTAGTGCATGTGAATGTTTTGTTCTGTGTCATCATTCTCTTTTCCACTTTTTTATTTTATTGTGTGCATAGAAAACTCTGGTATTTTCATTGAGTTGTTAGCTAACATGCACTTCATTTATCAGTACCATAATCAAATATCAAAATCTAACTGAATGCCTATTGGTACTAAAACTATTCGATATTGGGTGAACACAAACATGACACCATGTCACCAACCCCCTTAATGGCATTGCTTACGTTAGACGTAGATGCTTATTGGTTGTTAGACGTAGATGCTTATTGGTCGTTAGACGTAGATGCTTATTGGTCAATTTCATTTGTTTCCTTTAACCAGACCACTTCTCCTCATTTTAAATATCATATATTAATTTATTTAGCAATATTACAGTTTGATCACATAGTTTATTTCGTAAAATTCAATTTCAAACAAACTGTAGAATTAAGTCAAGATAGCTTAATATGTTGGTTTCGTGCTGGATATTTTAGTTTTCTTGTATTAGTAATACAAGTTTTCTTTTGTTTGCCTTTAATCATATCAGTTCTGAAAGCCCAAAAGAACCGTGTGGATGTAAGACTGCTTCAAACCAGGTCCACATTTTGATGCTGGGTCTATTTCTGCCTCCGAGCGTCCGGGTATTTGCTAAAACCTCGACATGAAACCCTCTTGGCAGATAAATTTAGTCTTTGTGTTTGTGGGACAGCAAACTGACATTCACATAAATTAACGGGGCCAAACTGGAGAGCTTTAACTAATGGAGTATTTCTTGTTGTAATGACAAGATAGGAGAATAATGGAGTGTTAGTTTGCTTCATAATAATGCTCGATATCCAGGGAAGTGCAGATAGGCACATTAGAAGTCAAAGACTGTTCCAGAATAATAGGAAGGCTCAGAGATAATGTACTCTCACGGGGGGGGGGGCGCGACATTAGCAACAGCACAGCAGGGCTCGGCTTGCACATGTGCCAATGACGCATTAAATCCTTCAATGACAAAAGAAACATGAAAGGTATATCTGTAGGCACACAGATTCACGGCTATTATTCATCAGACATCATACTGTACAAATTTCTGTAACAAAGAGATCGCTAATGTTGGCTGCTAATGGCACAGAGCGTGTGAGAACAAGAAAGAGGCATTGTTTTTGTAAAATCATATGTGAACATTCGCAATTTGGAAGAAGTCTTGCGGATTTTTTGAAATGAAATGAAATGAAATTTTATTTGAAATGAAATGAAATTTTATTTTCCTATTTAGTACTAGGGTATTTGTTTTAGAGGAGAAGAAAAAATGAAAAAAAAAATCCAAACAATAGCAACGACTGTGCTCTATTTAAAATGCATATTTGTTAAATGCAGTTCCGCTTACAGGAATCAAAAATTGTAACGAGATCACACTGCGGTTAAGAAAACGACGAGAGACACAAATGGGACAAAAAACAAAAACAAAAAACGTACAGATGACATTAACTTCTGCTCAAATGAGCACAGTAGGAGGACACACGAGGTATTTAGAACCACTTTTTCTGTCTTCTCATGGTGTTTGTCAACATTTTAGTGTATTCAAGCTCCGTCTTCCCTGATGGCAGATATGGTGGGTGAGTGTAATAGTGCCAACCACCCCCTCCAACCCCTTCCCTTCATTAGATATTAATTTATTCATTACATGTTAACTCTGTGAGACCTTGGAAGGAGACACCAGGTGACTCTTCTTCATTTGGTCCCCACTGCTCTCCTCTGGGCCCAGGACAAACCGCAGTAATGCCACACAGTTGGGGAAGCACTGAGCAAATTATTCAGCTCCATGGAGAGGGACTCTTTGTGGTAAACACACGGTGGGACATTTGTGCTGTCATAATTAAATCTGTGGATCCGTAAGACCGGGGGTGCCTTTATTTTGGGTAAACAGACAAACATGTGGTGTGGGAAACATAAATGAGTAGACAACTTTTTTTTTTTTTTTTTTGCAGTTGTAAATAATATTAAACATTACCTTTTTTATTTGTAGTGCATTTTGGGTTTTTGTTTATTGTCTTAATAATGGGTGCAGCAAGACGCTACTAAAAACGGCACAATATCGTCATCATAACGAGCGTATATTGGTAAGATGAGTCTCGTATATAAAGATATGCGAGATAAGGCTGACACTCTATTGGAGGGGGTCATCAAATCCAGGCCGCGACGACTGGTGTCCTGAAAGTTTTAGATGTGTCCCTGGTCTAACACACCTGAATCAAATGGCTGAATTACCTCCTCAGCATGCAGTCGGGTTCTGCAGAGTCCTGCTAATTACCTCATTATTTGACTCAGGTGTGTTGAAGCAGAGACACATCTAAAAGTCGGAGGACGCCGGCTCTCGAGGCCTGGATTTGAGGAACCCTGAGCTATTGTAAAGTATTAGCTCCGGCTTCGAAGTGAAAAAGAAGCAGCTCGATTTATCCTGTTGTGCAGAGTATTAAAGACTAAACAGTCGATCACAAAAACACAGCAAAACTCCTCAAAGTTTGGGGAAAAAAAAAAAAAAGTGACACAGAACTGGCTAACCAGTACTCATAAGAATGTTGAAGTTAGGATATGCCTCCTGGTTCTTAAAGGTACTAAAAGTTTTTCACAGTTTTCAGTGAGTTTGGATGGGATTTAATTCGTCAATCAAAATATCTCAGCTGTCGCGGTGCGTTGTTTGTGAATAAGTCAGATCTAAATATAGGTTGCTCTCAACAGAATGTTGTTTTATTAAACTTTTTGGCGTCTCACACAAATGCGTTAGCTCTTGCTTTGTTTCTTCAACGCATGAAACCGAGAACAAGCAAGAAAGGAGGATTGCAGCAGAGGGGATATGCAGTGCTTTTTTTAATGAGCAAAATGTATGACGAATTCTGAGTTCGCCGCACTGTCTTAAAGCGAATACTCTGGAGGAGATAACGGGAACACGACGATTGAGTGGCATGTGGCTTAAAACAACAAACTGACTAATCTGAGATGAGTTAAACACAACAGAGTCTGGATAGAAAAAAAATTGTGAGGCAAAGTTTAATTTCAGCGAGAAAATGTGAATACCCAGTCTTCAAATACTTTGCATCACCACTTAGAAGCACTTTATTGGGTCAGTGATCATTTCGCGAATAATGTTAATTGCTTCACCTGCTGAACACATAGACATAACACACAATAGATTTTTTTCAAATCAGAAAAACCTGAGGCGTAAGATCAACATACACAGCTCAAGGCAAGGGCGGGCCTGTAAGACTTTACAACTTCCTTATATGAGTGAAAGAGCTCTCAATCTTCAGCCAAGCTTTGAAAGATCAGAGAGAAAGTCGCCAGCAAGCATCAATGCCAAGCTTTCCTCTGTGGCCCATCAATGGGAGAAAATCCTCAGTGAACAGAGTACCCTGCTAATCCACGGCTAAATGACACCTCCGAACGCTAATGCCTAGACTGACCACAGAAGCAATCCGCACCAACTCCTTCACACACGTCCCCGCTGATGCTTTTCAAGTCAGGGGAAACTTGAAAGAGCCGGGGCCGTCTCTGTCTCTTTTTCCAAGTGCCACCTGCTTTGCATCCCCGCACCGCGAGCCGCTATAGAGAGACATCTCCGGCAGACGAGAAAGACCCATTGTGTTCGGACGCCTTTGAGGGCATTGTTCTGCTTCACTAAGGCTGGGCCGACATCTGCACCATTCACTCCGAAGGAAGTTGTAATCACTGCTCACACTCTTCGCTGTGCAGACCCAACTTCATAGCGAGAAGGCCTCTGGTAAACAACAGGCTGAAGAGAGGGGGAGTGCTTGTATAGGGCTTAAAAGGGGTTCGTGTTATTCTGGAGAGGAATTAGACTAAACAGAAACTCTTATGTGGCCCCATACAGGCCACATAAGAGATCCCGAAGCTTCCTCTGTAGGCTCAGATTGTCTTGGTTGATGAAACATTTTAGATCACCTCTCCACTAAAAAAAAAAATTGAAATATTCCTGAGTAACTTCCCTAAAAAAAAATAAATAAAAAACTTAGGCTATCCATTTCAAAACGCGCCCTCACTATGCTTTTATCAGTTAAAAGCGAAGAAGAAACACCAGTCGTGTTTCCATGGTCAACATGCAAAGGGTTTTTAAGCAGTTTTCATTTACATATAATTACACTTTAATAGAAGTCTGACTGGTTTGGGGTAAGAGACCGGCCGTGCTTTCTGCAGAGGAGACCCCCTATGATAAAGGATGACAAGCCGCAGCGCTAGCTCCATCTGAGGCTAATTAAACGAATCAATTAAGAGACTATTGTCGTAACTGTGTAACTGATGTTCTGTAGTAGCAAAAAAAAAAAAAAACGGTCCCTCGGGGAGGCCTTCCAACCATATTAAAGCCGCTATCCACTACATCTCTATCTGATACCGATGTAGGCACTTATTTGCGCCTTGCTGTCATGTCATCGGAGGCGGGCACATTATGGAAATTGAAATGGAGGGGTTGAGCGGAGCAGGGCTGAACTCAGTGTGAAGCGACGGGGTTCGCTTCCCATCACCCTCCAAGGAGAATTTGCCTCAGCAAACTCCAAAGTCCCTCAAAGTTCCCTAATAGCAGAGCCAGAGCCGGCACACCCAGCTGTGTGCATCCAGTCACTAGGTAAGGGTCGCGTAATTAGCATACTCCTCCCTGCCAGGCAAGTCGCGTTGATGCAGATAAATTATCATATTAGATTTACCCTCCTCAGTTCAACTGATTGGTTCCCAAATTGTTTTAGATGGCCGTCATTAATCCTTAGCATAGGCTAAGTGCTTTGCCTCAGATCTGATTGCACAGAGGCGCCTGGGGTCAAATTAACAGAATACTAATGTCTGAACTCTGTCTCATTTGCAGTTTCAGGATGCTGTTTCTATTACAGAAAAAAGGAGTCAATTGTCATTTATCTAAAATACGTTTGAGAAGCTCTCTAGATGATAATAGAGGTCCAAGGTAAGAAGAGAGACAATGATCCCGAGCGCGAGAGCTCAGGAATGATCAAATACCGCTGGCGGACGCGTCTCCTTCAAAGCAAGATGTGAGATACGGAAATTGTAGCAATTAATTTTGATATTTTCCAAACAAATATTACATTTAAAAAAAAATGTGTGTGTAATTTAATCTGAGTACAAATACAACTGTGTTGTGAAGGACTAAGAGGAGACTGTCTGCAGAAGAGTGTGGCGCTCGCTCACTCTGGAAGAGATGCGTAGATCCGCTTCTCAGGTGAGCGTTTCTGTTGACGCTTAAGAAATCTAGCTTTTATGGACGAGTGACAAGGACAAAGCCATTGTTGAAAGGAAATTTCCACAAGTCACTCAAGTGACACAGCGAACATTTAAAAGAAGATGCACTGATCAATGAGATGCATGACATGTTGGTCAGTCACACCAAATCCCAATTAACCTATGTTAGTGTTTGATGTAGTATGAAAAAAAAAAAAAAGTCATGCAAGTTAACGGGGCTTAACAAATCTAGCAGACCTTCATCCCGAACAGCCACCTGAGAATATTTCTGTGTTGGGAGATGTGTGTATGTCTTTACTAACTGACTTATGAAAACCTACGTTCATGACCTGGAGTCCAGTGGAACCACGTCTCCCTTTTTTGTCTTTGAAAGCCGACGCCGTTTGTTTAAGTGCTGGCACCGCATGAGTGGAGTGGGGTTCCCTTGGCGCCTGGGTCGCCCTGGCTCCTGTGGCTAAAGTCAGCATTGGCATGTTGCTGAAACCTTCTTACGGAGATCAAGGGATTATCCCAATCTAACACACAGAAAATGCATTTTCACCGGGGGTAGAGTATTACACTCATAAAATCTAAAACAACACAGTGGAAAAAAAATATACTGGCACATTATACCCGGAAAATATAATGGGAAAATGGAACATGGGCTTTCCGTTGCATCATAAGGGGGGGAACAGATATCCAAAATGATCTGACCACTGTTAAGTCAGTGATTTCCTTAAGGTGGTTCGGTTTCCCTTGCCACATTCAGGCATGCATAGTTGAAATAAATTTGAAAAAGTTTCAAATAAAGTAAAACTTTGTATTTTACCTGAATGTTGTTTCATATTGTCTGACTCAGTATCCTTTATTTACAGGGTTTTTAAAAAAAACAATTTTAAATGCAAACATAGTCTAATTAAATAATTAGAGAATCCCAATTCCGACTGTAGTGGCCTCCAGTCCTGAATTAAAATACAAAAATATACAATATTTTACATTTTATCACTGATTTAGAATCTCCTGTTTCGTGAAAGGGGAGGAGAGGAAACCAGCTTCACTGCAGAGGCAGCGTTGCAGAGCCAAAGGAAACTGTCCAGAACTGCTGGCAGGTGGAGGTGTTAGTGGGGCCAGATTAGCATATTCATAGGTTACCATTAGCTGAACCAGGAAGGCGCAGAGTCATACCCTATGTCAAGCTAAGACCACAAGAGGTTTACATGACAAAAAGCTTTGCATAAAGAGTTTTTACAAAGATCATATTTTCAGTGAATAAATGCCTGCTGGAGTTTGGACTTTAAACAATGTTGTGGCTCTAATCAAAGAAAGTTTGACTAAAGCACATCCCAACAGGAGTTAAAAGTAAGGAACAAAAAACATTTCTCCAGTCCCATCACAAGACGAGCGCTGGGATACAATGCAATCATGCACATATGTAGCTGCGCAATACAACTGGAGCTACATATGTGAACTTGAGAGTCATGGGTTTGGCCTGCAGAAGAAAAGGAAAGCAGAAGTAGAACTTGCATTATCCACAAAAGCGTCATGATACCGTATGGACAGTAGCTGATCATGCCTAACTTTATGTGGGGGAACCTGAAAAAAAAAATAATAATAATGATCTAGAAGAGGAGTAACAAAATGCTTCTTACATTGTCTGATGGGACCAAAGGAAGAAAGACAATATAATTACATAAAAGAGTCAGAGAACTATCATCACAGATTCCCTTTTAATAAAAATTCTGGAGCAAAAAGTTGTATGTGGGAAAAATCCGTTCTCTTCACTACATTACTTTTATAGCAAATAATTATACAGATACATTTTTGAAGCAAAATATGTCACTGTATCCATTTCTTTTTTTTGTCAAAAAATGAAATTGTGATTTTAAAGCCTTTGGTAAAGACGAGCTTGAAGTGACTTGTGATCCGTGTTCGGAGGTGCATATCTAATGTTGATGGTGTGACTCAAACAACCATTCTTGTGTCAGAAAAGTGTTTTCAATTTTAGATTTATTTCGAGAACCAATAAAAATGCTCATTGGGATTTAACTTCTTCAATAGCTCTCTGTTTTCTGACTCTACAACAGACGTTTAAAATGTAATTACCTTGTCCTGTTACCTTGTCATACTTTTCTTCAGAACATTTGTCTCCAGCTGTGCGTCAAGGGTCTGGAACCCTCCTTATTGTCCTTCAACATGAGTGAACAGATCTAGGTGTGTTTTGGTGCGTGGCCTCGCATTTCTGTGTGGGTTTTTTTTTTGCCTTCTTACACTTTCCCCGCCTCCCTCGTACCCGTCATCTGGCAGGGCTAACCCCTGGTAGCTCCCCGCCAAATGCACACACATACACACGTTGTAAATCCCCGCCAAACGCCCGCCCTTCCAGCCCCTGCGCACACCAGCCGGTGTCAGCGAATCAGCTGAACCGTCTCCGCCCCGAGAATAACCCCATGACAGACAGCCCGAGTGGCCTCCCCTTGTCAACGTAGCCTGCCTGGAAAGCTGACAGCCGGGGCACAGGGTGGACAGGCGACCGTGGGCAGCAGTTTTCACTGGGCAAGACCTGAAGAGGAAGGGCCTTAGCGTACGAGTGGGAAAGGGAATGATATTATCCGTAGAATTAAAGGATGACATCTCGGTTTTTCAGGGAGACTCATGAAGCTCATGATAGGAACACTAAAGGTGTGATGTAGGAATATTAGTTAAATGTTTTAAGCTGTATTGGAATTTGTGGTAACAATGTTTTAAGAAAATTAAAAAAAATAAAAATAAAAAATTCAGCAATGAATCCAGAAATCACAATTGTAATTGAAGAGGTCAGGTCCTGTGAAGGTTACTGCAGCACTTTGCTCTGCAGTAGTTGGCTGGCAGAGTTGAGTGGACGATCCCTACAGAGGAAAGATTGAAAGGACTGGTTTGGCATTCAGCCTGCAGATTGTCATTATGCTACCCCAACGAGCAATGAGACGGGGCGTGCATTCTAACAATACTTCCGAAACAACTTTTTCTTTATTCAGTGCCCAAATATCTGCCTTTGATTTTGCAAAATGCATTACATTTTGAGAACCAGTTGCCATCCCATTCATAAAAAAAATGTCTGAGACTCGCAAATAAACACAGTTATTCGGGTAGGTACACATTGCTTTGGATTGTGCATTAGTTTAAAAGTGTGAAATGCAACAAGACCCCTGTGTATATTTTTATTCATTTTTTTTTTATTGTGGTGGCCCCTCAGAAGTTCATCTGTATGAAATGTAGTCTGTACAAATCCAGCTGTTCTGTAAAGGCCTCTGAGGCCTCACAGAACTCCTCAATGGAAAATGCATGGCACAAGTGTAAAAGTGCCAAGATGTGGAAGACCACCTCATTGGGAAAAAAACTTACTCAGAGAAGCAGCCAAGAGGTTTAAGATTACTCTGGGGGAGCTGCAAAGATATAAAACTTAGATCTCTGCAGTTATAAAAAGTTAGAATTTCACTATAATCATTAATAACATTGCAAAAATGAGCAATAAGAGTAATCACACAAATATACTATTCATAAAATCTAAACTGTTACAATTTGCTGATATAGTGAGAACTATTATCTTGTTTAACGGCAAAAATTACCTGGAAACATTCACAAACTCTTAGAAAAGGAAAGACTTTATAATTTAAGAGAAAAATGTGAATTTAAAAATTTTAAATTCAAAACCACAAGAAAAAGCCTTTGTTCAATAAAGTCACACAAAGTAACTAAAAGAAAAACATTAAATGAACCCCTTTTTACATTTTTTGTTTTCAGTGTTTTTCAGTGAACATATTTTTTACTTGGCATGAGAATACCTTTATAAGAAAGCAGGATAGTGTCACCAGCTTAAACAAATGCAAAAAGGAAAAAAAAGGAAAAAGTCAAGCAACATCATAATCGCCTCGGTCATATTTGAAGATAGATAAAATTAGGTTTGGATGAAAGAACAGCCTAAAAGCTAGATGTAAAAAAAAAAATGCTGTTCGAACCGCAGAATAAATATGGATTTTGTCTCTACAAACATCCTGTTGCCATCTTAGCATTCAACCCCCCTGTAGCGGCAACCTGTATCAGAAATCCTAGCATCAATCATTCTTTTGTTCGGCTTTTCATGAATATGCCCCAGGAAGTTGCATCCGTAACTTGCGGATGTCTGACGGTTGAGAAGAGCATAAGGTTTGGGCGAGCACAGCGGAGTCGAGAGCAGTGGGACTGCTCGGCTTAAGCCAAATACATATTTATGAGTAGCATCCACCCACAAGCATGACTTTTCAAACCTAGCCAAGCTCAGGCAGGCATGCAGGCACACAAGCTGGGCCAGAATAGGGCAGGCTGATTGGGCCAGAAGCAGCAGGGGTTTGGGTTACTACTCAACTTTGTTTATGTGCAATTGTATCCTTTAAATCAACACTTTGTTTTAAAGGAATTTGCTAAAATTTCAGGGTTGTGCACTAAAGTTGCAGATAACGGATTAAATACTACTGAGATTTTATTAAGGCGTGTAAAGTTGATGAAAATGAATCAAGAGAGAAATTATTCTGATTTTTGAAGATGCTGATCATTCAAAAAATTGACCAGCTTCCCCTTCTTGCAGGTGCTTTGCCTCCCTGTGCTCTCGGTGCTTTCCTATTCAAGGTCAAGATCTGGCAGCCAAAGTGTGGAAAAGCAGCAACGTGCTCAGATAGATGTGACTTTGAAGAGGAGGAGTTTAGTATCGAATGCTTTCTCCTGTTCGGTTTGGCTACAACATCCACAGTTTGGTCTCCTTCACACATTTCTTCAAGGCTCCCTTTAATCTCTCCTGGTGCCTCTCAAACCGTGCCTTTGATGCTGTGATGCCCTTCTTTCACTCACTCAATATTCGATCTGTCTTACTTCTTACAGCTAAAGCCAGCCGAAGTGTATTCACATAGGCCTACCCCCTTGTTTATCACCAGTTCCTCCCACTCCTTTCCTCCCATGCTCGCAGAAATGACCACCTGACTGACTCCGAGGGATCCGTTTTATCGGCCGTGTAACGTGAAGTGGAAGTCGGTCTTAATTGATAGTAGCAGTCGATTGTGTCTGTTCTCTACAAATGGGAGAAACACAAAGACAGGCAAGCACACATGCTCCACTACGGTGTGTTAATGAAAGTCAAGTAGCTCGGGTGCTCCCGCCCACCACGTTGAGCCAGAGGTTTACGTATCAGCTATCATTCCCTCCCTGCTCGCACCCACAGATGAGCCTACGAAATAGAAACAAGATCCAAAATTACTTCTCGTTTACTTTATCTGGAGACATGACACATGTTGTGTGGGATGGCAGACTTTATTGTCAGCGGGAAAAAGCGGCGGCTGTATTTCTTCACGCATTTACAACAGCTGCCTTACTTTGGAAGATTTGATGGATCGTGCAGTTCGCAGACTACCGTGGTCAGGCTGTTTTTTTTTGTTTTGTTTTTTTTGGTAATATTGTGCTTTGCAAAATCCTCTGGATGATTTAAGCTTTTTCACATTGTATCAGGCTACAACCAGAAACTTCAATGTGTTCCGGTTAGATACTACGCGATGGACCAACACAAAGTAGAGCATAATTGCGAAGTGGGAGCAAAATGGTTTTGAGAAGTGGCAAATCTGAAAAGTGCAGTACTTCAGGGTCACGTGAAGCGCTAGTTCTCACAATCTGTTTTGCATGAAGTGCAAACTTCTAATTTTGCTCTTACAAGAACTCCTCACTTCGCAGCCATGTCCTGCGTTACACTGGTTTATCATGCACAATCCCTTTCAAATACTATTGGAGTTTGTGGTTGTAGTGTGACAAGAGTGCAACGATGTTTGTTTGATATGAATTATTTTCCAAGGCGCTGTAATCGCTGGCCATACTGGTGTGCTCTGCTGCTGATGTCAGAAAGTGACCCTGTGGCCTGATGTTGAGTCTTCTCTACGTCAGGATGGAGAAGAGACGTCCACCATATGGCAATGCCTTCTGCATCCTTGTCTCGGAATAATTACTGGACTGTATGCATCACAGCAATTCAGCTGAAAAAAATAGCATTAAAATAAACAAGAAGACTAAGATATGCAACACTAGCTACACTACAGGTTTCTTTTTATTGTGGTATAAACACTAGGTCTATTTTGGACATATGGAGCAAACAATAAAACAGATAACCCTAAAGCAAACAGCAAACAAACTCCCCATCCCCACATTTTTTTTCTTTCCGAGACATGGCTCGGATCAGTGGGGTATTCTCCTTCCTACTTAACAGTAATAAGAGAGTCCTTATTACAGAGCAGAGGGTTTGTGTAACACTGAAGCAAAACCCTCAACTATTCTGTCCCACATTAGTTCCACTTAGTTGGGTCCCAATGACCTATTCAATGTAAATGCACTGAGCAATAATGAGTGGCGGACTGCAGCGACTCTTTAATGGTTGAGTACGTTCGGGGGAGAGTGAAATGACAAGGCGGAAGAAGAGAAAGGTTCAAGGCCTTTCAGGATTGGCTCATTCAAGCAGGGTAATGATGGAGAAGTAAATGACTTTAAAAGAATAATTAGGCCAAGACGGGAAGAAAGCCAGCCACATCTCAACAGATACACCTTTAAGATTATTTAAATAAAAACAGTGTCGGGCTGCAGCCGGGAGCACATGGGTGACTGGTGTTTTTCTAACAAAGGACAGCGGACCATTAACGCACGTCCGTCTGTGATGTTGTTACGACAACAAGAAGACCTCAAAGGTACAAGACCTGCAGATCAGTCAGTGTTGCACCTCAAAGCTATCTTGCCTGTTTGCATTTAAATGCCGTTCAAGGGCCCAAATTAATGAGCGAAGGTAACTAATTACGGCATCCGAGACATATTAGTGACTCATGTGTTAAGATGAGTGCGACAATCTCTTCCACTCCTCTTCTTAATTTGGCAAGAGAACGTGTAGAGGGAAATGCGCACTTGAAGCAGTGGTGTTTGTTGGCAGAGAGCATCAGAAGAACTTGACTCAGTCTGTCACACTCTGTGAAAGCTTTCCTCAATACTGTGGGAGCATAATGACGTCAGGTGTTTCAGTGTGTGCTTGTACAGCGGATATACTCACGTTTGAGTGAAATGAGCAACACTTTAGAAATTATCTGGTTAATGGGTTCTTGTAATTTTCGGGGTTCTGTTGTGCATCTTAGAGAATAGTGTTTCAAGGCCAAGATACTGACTCTTCATAGTCTGATCCAATTTTTTTCCTGACATACAAACTCTGACTTGATGGTCTGAAGCATCAGATTTGCGAGTATGTATGAAATATGTACCCCTTGTGCCGGTCAGGGAGTAAACTCAAAGCCGCGGCTGCTGCTCAAAAAAGATTGCCCTTTCTTTTTAGTTTGAATTTTCCTCCAAAGTTTTACTTTGCCACTGTGGCTCATTTTTTGCTCAAATTGCTGAGTAGTTCCATCCAGCTACGTTTGATCTATCTTGGTCTATCTAGATAGACAGACCAGATAGTTGGAGATTCATTCGCATGCAATCGTTAGCGATCCGCAAGGCCACGTTAACTTTAACGTCTTCTAGTTGGGTCGAATGTCAAAGCGTATCCGGTGTGTCTTGGCCTTCACCGGGTAAACAACAGTCAGAGTGATCTGAGTTTAGAGAACGGTGAAGATGTCAAAAGCCCCACCCTCAAAATTCAACAAGGCTGCTGATTGTTTAAAATGCAGTGATAGTTAGTGGTACTGAATTGTTTCTATGTGCTTCTGAGGTTTTGCGTTATGTTAAAGCTCGCAAACACACGCTTAGCGAATATGTTGCTTCGTAGTAAATGGTAAAGACAAAAACGTTGATATTATCTTGTTGCTGATTGTCATTAGCTCACTGGTTTTTCTGACTTGCTAGTGGAATATGGCTGTTTGTTATTTTTACAACTGTTTATTTTGAGATTTATAAATGTTTTCCACTGCAATTTTAGTTTGAGTGTTTTCTGTTTGAAGAAGAGCTCAGTGAGCTTGAACAATTCAGAAGTGTGCATACCAACACTTCTTGTCAGTACCGCTGAGTTTGTCATTGTCAGAGTTTGAGTACCATGAACCCATAGTTACACCCGCTAACTGGTTATTTAATATGGAACTTTGACCTCTTCAATATTTCAGTTGCTGTCTCAACAAAATAAAGAGCATCTTGTGTTAAATGTACCATCAAATTGCCCATTGACATCTCTAGCAGGGTACTAGAAACACAATTTTAGAACCTTCTATGTCACCCCAATATGATGTTTTAGGAGGTCACACAACAAGGCCAAATCAGAAGGCGTCGTACCTGTAGGTCCTTTGGGTGCCGTAAGATGCTGGGCAGCACATGCAGATGGCAAGTTCAGCTCATTGGGGCCCTTCATATTTTCATTCTGTCTCATTTGCGTGCCATCCCTCTGCCTGTCAGAATTCCCTTGTAAAAGCCCAAAGACGGGACTGTTACCTCCGAGACAGACACCGAGCAGATCTCAGGTTGAGCTCCCTGTTACCATGCGGCAGCCATTGGAAACAGATGGTCTCCAAACAGCCTGTCATGTTTACTGCTGCTGCCATAAAAGACAAGAGTCCAACAACACACTCCCTCAGGAGCCCCACGGGATCGCACGAGGGCCTGAAAGCAGCTGCCTCAAGCGGGGGATCGGCCCTACACCTTCACGCATACAGACGCGTTCGCACCTTGAACTGACTCCTATCTTAACTACTTCTCAAATGCCTCTATTACCAAACAGTGACGCGCTTGTGTGCACCTGAAAAGCCAACAGCAACAGAGGAACAGGCACGCACTTTAAATGTCCTCCACTGAGCCGTCCGGACATGCTACATTTACTGCAATTAAACAAGCACGCCATTTGAATATCTGATGACACCTTGCAACCTGCTCTGTGGGCTCTGAATATAATGGTGTCCCTGCGGAGCCCGCGAGAAATTGTCCATGTCACAGTTAATGAAGGGAATTTGCATTGTTATCTCAATTAAGAGGGGAGAATAATGAAGCTCACTTCTGAATTAGTTAATCGTCAAAAACTTGTACAAATGTGTTCGCACGGCCCATAGGTATGGCCCGCAGATAATGTATATTCTTCAGGGTTACCGGGGTTACGTCAGACCAAGGGGGGGCAGACGATAATGAGGCAGGTGCTACTGGACATTTCCCTTCCTCTCCTCAGGAGTCAAGATGCTAGTCTGACCCCCCCCAACACCTTAGCTCCCTCACCCCCCTCTTTCTCTCTACTCTAATGGCACACAACAGAATGGCGCAAAAATTCCCCGTGCTTTGCTAAATCCAGGCATTTTTGCAATCTTCTGCACATCTCCTTTCCCTTTAGGTTCCTTGGCAAACATAAGTCAAGCGACAAACAGCTGTGTAGGATAAAAACATCAGCTCCTCTACGTTGTGTTGTCAGCTGTCAAAAGGCAAAGAAAAATCTCAGCTTTGACATAAGAGGATAATGTCGAGTTTAGGCGTCCTATTGATCCGCTGTGACAGTTAAAGTGGCAGCTTTGCTGTGTTTTGAGAGGAGCGTATTCTTGTGTGTGAGGACTGCTTAAGTGGGTATTTGTAAGGAGTAACTAAAGGCCATCACTAAAGGGTCTCACAAGTGCTCTTCTGCTCCAGGGGCCTCAAATGGCCAATGAATTATTTATAGCGACCAAGGCATGAGTTGATGTTAGGGTAGAGGAGGGATGGCACACACACACACGCACACGCACGCACACATTGTCAAGGCAAAGCAATTCACACACACACACATGTAGACACAATACACTCACTTATGGGGGTCAGTGTGCCAGACAGCCACAGGCTAAGCAGACAGCTCATAGTCAGAATGCATTGTGGGACAGTGTAGATAACAGGATAGTCTTTTTTCTGCTCAATCTACTAGTTACTCAGCCTTAAGGAATAACAAGGCCTAAAAAAGCTTCATGAAAGGACAGTATAAATAGAAGACTTGTTGCATTTCTGTAGTTGTTCAGGTAGACATCTATAGCGCACTATTACATTTCTCAAGTAGGTTTTGGTAAACACTAGCTAATTGGAATATGCTGTTAATCTTATTCAGAAATTCTCCTTGGATTAGTTTCCATTAATAACAATAATGTATTCAACTTTTTGCTTGAAATCTTGCATTTGCGGTACCGTTTCTTTAAGTTCCCTGCCCCAAAAGCCGTCAGATGGTTGCATAGCGCTTCCTTGTATGATGCAGCATGTGCTATTCATTTATTTGCCTGCTTTTCTACTTCACTGTCACTGTCAATCTGACTATCAAGCATAGTGAAGGTTGTAACGGAATTTAAAAATAAAATCTCAGAACATCTCTGTTGCTAAGAATTACAAGAAAAAAGTTATTTTAGAGCAAGTTGTCCTACAGTCACAAATGTAAAGGTGTGGAGAAAGTTGTTATAGTGTATGGCACAAAATCTGTGACATAGCAAGACATTTTCAAAATATGTCTGCCGATTACTTTTTGCCTATTCCCTAGATATCTTTTTAGATATTTTCCCCCATAATAAATACAATCATATTTTAAAAACAGGATTTTGATCAGGTTATCTTTGTCTGATTTACATAATGATCTGAAACTCTTAGGTCTAACAAAGTAAAGGCAGAAGAAATCTGTAATGAGACATTTTTTTCTTTTTCAGAGCTGTTCAATTTTTTTTTTACCATCATAAAAAAAATTATAACAATTGAATCTCCCTAGAAGTACACTTCATAAACTGACCTAGATAAATTTAGAAACATTTTGTTCAAACATACTGGTTGGGTCTTTTATTGTTTTTGTTCATGAGTAATCTCTAACATTAAATATATTTTCACCCAGTTTGTGATAAGGATTTCTTCCTGATGAAAGCAAATCTTGGATTGAACAAACACAAATCTTTACCAAACACAGAATGTATATGATAAGACAGAAAAGAAAATTTAGTAGCGAAAAAAAACAAAAAAACAAAATCAAAACTGAGTACAAAGAGAAGCTCAAAACAATCCAAAGTGAACGTGGTTGTCAGTAATAAAAGCTTCATTAAAAGGTTAAAGGTTCGAGAGGTCACTTTGTTGGCTTCTCCCCACCTGTGAATTGTCTCCCTCATTCCCAGAAACACTAGAGCTGTGTCCCTGCAGCTTCTCTCCACTGATGCAACATGGCATCTTAAAACAAGCATTTACATTAAAAGGTCAGCTGGGGGAGGACACCACAGTAAACCGAGATGAAGAGGACAACTCCGCTGCTACAATTTTAAAGGAAAAACACACGCGTACACACACACACACTCACTCATCAGCCTGTCTAGACTGTAGCATTCTTTTTTTATTCTTCCATGACGCACACTGCAGGTATAAACATACTGTGCATGTGAAGCGGCACAGATAGAAAGTTTCTTTGTCTACCTCGCTTGCAAAACCCAAATATGTGGATAAATACCAAAGGTAGGACAGGCTTGCCTCCAAAAGGTTAGTGGAAGCCAAAAAATCTGAAGTGCTGCAGTTAAAATGCCAAACAACTTAAGAATCAGTTGAAGTTGCCATTAGAGTAAAGAACACACTAAAAACAAATTAATGTGAGGTTAAGGTTAAATAAATCTTGAGCCAGGATGAGTAGGAAAGTAACTTCACTGAAAAACCCCCCCGTAAAAAATAAAACACAACAGCTTTGATAAATGTATTAAATGTTTAATTGATTGTATGATGGGGTTTACACATAACAGTTGGACGGCTGAATCTGTCTCTTAAACACATGCAAGTGCGCTTTAATGTGCATAGACAGCAACCGTTCTCTTGGCAATAGCTGCTTATCCTGACACAGAGTCACTCTGACTGGTTGCTTGATTAATTCTGATCCACTTAATTAGAAAGCTGCCAATTTCCCACGTGTATACTAATAACACAGAGAACTGCTGTCATTGACTGTTACTGACTGATGGCTTCATTAGGAGTAAGGATCACGGATGCAGAGGGGCAAAACGGAACGGCGATGATAAACTGAAAAAAAAAATATATATATATATTTCGGCACGCTCGTGTCACGTGGTCTGTAGACAGAACTTCAGCAGATTCGAGCAATGTGTTACAAAATAATGCTCTAAAATAAAATAACGGTTGAAGCTTTGGACTGTGTTGGGCAGATTGCATCGTTCATCCTGGGTCAGTACATCCTAAACTAGCCTCACTTGTAGGGCAACCATTTATATTAAAAAAGAACAGTTCCCTTTCATATCCAGTTGCATCCAAACTTACAGCACCATCTTGAACTGGTCACCTTAATAAAGAGCAGAAGGGTGTAAAAGTACTATTAAAATGGCTACTACATTAAGTGGTTATTTGGATGCTTAGTTAGGTGTGTGTAAATTTGAACTGAACTGTAATATTCGATATATTATATTATTTTAGTAGCTGCTGAAAAAAGTATGCTTTTTTAGTTTTTTGGGGGGGAAAGGAAAATATAAGCTTTGTGAAATTCTGTGGTACTGTGAAACCATATTTGTTCTCAAGATTATTATACCCTGTTAAGCTCTTATGTTCGCGTATACAAATATCAGTCCCTCCTTTGGTTTTTGGGCACAAAATATTCCCTCTGTTCAGACAACGCACTTTAAGAATGAATTCTTTTAAAAGCCTTGTGCAATATTTTCCCCAAAGTTATGACAGATGCACGGCACAGATGTGACTTCTCTCTGTTACTGTAAGCAGAGAGATCATTTCACGGCTGTCAAGAGAGAAAAATGTTCTAATTCTGTGCCGCACTGCAAATTTGACATAAGCACACAGATGCAACGAGCATTTTTGCTATGCTGAAATATTTTGTCTGCTTTTCAATTTTGCATGCATGTGATTTTCTTTTGAATTCTTTTCTGTGCCTTAACGTCTTTTCTATTTTGATTATTTATATGTAAAAAATAAATTAGATCACCAGGTAAAAAATTGAGTGGGAGCTTACTTTGAATGTGTTGGAGTGTGGGAATTATTATAGCATAGAAGAGTGTGGACATCTATGCCTTCAATGACGTTGGTCTCACTCAATATAATAACTTTTTTTTTTCAATTAAATGTTCATGTTTTTTCTGCTTTAGAGTTTTTAAAGCAAAGACGTCCCCCCCTAAGCAAATCTTTTTATAGTTATCTATTCTCCTACACTCATCTCTCACAAATGAGCTTAGCCAAAATGGAAAAGCTGCAGATTTTGTGTAATGTTGATATATTGCTTTGGTTATTTGGGGGGGGAAAAAAAAAAAAAAAGTAGAAACCTGATCCATGTCTGCATCGGTCCCTTTGCCGTTTTGGTGTCTCCCACTCATCTTGACAAAAACGTATTAAATGTGTGCCTCACAAGCATTTCAGTGCATGGAAACAAAAGCACACACATCATCCACACAACCTTTGGGGAGGTCAGGTTTGGCATCGAGTTCCTGCGTTATAAGGTTATATTTGCCAGATTTAGGTCACATTGAAATCTGAAGGACAGCAAAAAAATGGAAACGAACCGTTTTCACAAGAGGCCATCTCTAACGTTCCCATCTGAGAGAGGAGGTTGTTTGCATTGGTTGACATTCACAGCGCTTCCCACAACCTTACAAATGTGGCCCCGAACTCCTCTGAAGTCAGCTAGAATTACTTATGACACAATAAGCTGAAACAATGAGTAGCAAAAGAGACTCGAATTGAAAGGGCAAAATCTTCTCTGTACCAAACCCCATTATTCAGAATAAGCTACTGTCTTCTGCAAAATTATGCATACCCGCAGAACCTTTCTGCGTTTTATCATATTATACTCACAAACCTCAGTGTAGTTATTTTGGATTTTATGTGATATACCAACACAAAGGAGTGGATAGCTGAAGAGTTGAAGAAAAACCGTATGCTTTCAGTTTGTACATTGTTTTTTTTTTTTTTTACAAATGTAAAAACATTTTCTAGGGTTGTCTGATACTCTATAAATGGAAAAAAAATGTAGCCAACTGCTTTCAGGAGTCACCTAGTTAGTAAAAAGGTGAACACAGATAAACATCAGCTCCTCTCAGTGTGATTTAATTAATATTCAACTGTTCTGTGAAAGTATTAAATGTTTGTAGAGAACAGTGAAGAATAAACAGTTCGTGAAGACCAGGAAACGCAGCCTGAACAGGAATGAAGATTTGGAAAAGTTTGAAGTGGGGTCATCTTCTGAAAATGGAAGGAGCATAGACGAACCGCAAACTTACCACGACAACCACTGAAATGGACCAAACAGGCAAGCAGAGCCAGGAGGGATAGAGTAACTCTGGAGGAGCTGCAGAGAAACACATCTCAGTGAAACAGGGAAGCTGTTAGTTGTGATCTCCTCAAATCTGGTTTTAGTAGAAAAGTGGCATGAAGAAAGCAATGGCTGACAGAGGGCCATAGCAAGTCTAGTTTGTAGTTTATCTCAAAGCATGTGTGAGCCACAGCAAATGATTGGAAGAAGATGTTGCTCTTATCAGTTGACCTCTAAACTGAACTTTTTGACCTACGTGGAAAACTTGAGGTCTGGCAGCGCACTAACAAAGCACGTTAGTGGCAGCATTATGCCAGGGCAATGAACCTGGGCAGAACTTATTGAAACATTGACAGATTTAAGTAAAGCTTTCAGATTAAAGCAATTAATTTTATGTCTAAAAATGGTCTAATCAAAGTTCACTCATGAAATAAGTCAAAAGAAGAGGTTTAGCAAACTTTCCATCCAATCCAATTGACCATGATCTATTCAGCAACTCTCTATATGCACAACTCTAGCAGAGAGAGATTGACAAAAGATGGCATAGCTTTAATTTCAGTAAAAAGTTGGTTCTACAAAGAAATTAAAAATGTCACTTTGTAAAAATATTTCAAAACCCTGCACATAATTATTCCTACAATTACTTTACGCTTTCACAAACAAACCTGCTAAGATACAAAGACTGTAACCTTTGATGTGGAAAAGTTCAAAGGCTAGGAAGTGTAGGAAAAGGAGAAGCTTCAGCAGATCTTAAGAGGGAACCTTTTTTTGCTACAACTTTAAAGTCAAAGGCTTGAAAATGAAAAGTATAATGATGTTTTTTTTTTGTTTTTTTTTCCCCAATATGCTCTCCAATGATTAACATCTCAGTCTAATCCCAGCTTGGCACAGGGACTTACCCAGAGCTTCCACGCTGGCTGTGAGCCAGACTGGCACTGCGACTTGTCTTCCTGCAGACAGAGGGATGAGCCCGGGATGAGATGGGAGATGTGGGGGCCTGGATGGACCCACTACAGACACAATACTGGCACAGTGACAGGAGACAGCAGTCGAGTCTAATCTCAGTCTTTCATATGTCTGCAGCAGAGCACAAATGCAGAAATTCTTTATATGTGTTATTTATTTGGCTTCTGACCTTTTGGTCAAAGAATCCAAAAGTGCATCATCAGCGAATGCTTTATTCAGTGTGAAGCCTCTGATATCCAATTACAAACTTAATCACAAAGGCCTATGTATGTCTAGTCACTCCTCAAGTTTCTTGTGTCTATATTGTACCAGTTTGTTAGGAGAATGGGGCAGACATTTGGACATAAAACACTGTTAATAGTCAGAGCATCATTAAGGGATCTTTTCTCATAACTGGCTTCGTGGGGGGCAGAGGAATGATCAAGAATAATCTACCGTGCTTTGTAGCCACCTAGGTCACAGCCTGCATACAAATCTGCAATAAGGAGGAGAAGCAGGGAAGGAGGGAAGAGACCGGGGGATCTGAAACAGTAGGTGGGTCAGAGAGAGGCTGCTCCAGCTCCAACGCTACTACAAAGCTGGACTCCTAGGGTTCATGAATAAGGCGAGGAAATGATCAGAAAAAAAAAAGGAAAAAGAACCCTGAGAGATGTTTAGACAGATGGCCCACTTAAAACGACGCAAGGACACAGGCAGAGAAAAGTGATTTTAATGAAACTTCAAATTCGGCGAATAATTGATCTTTCTTTCTCGCCCCTTAAAATCCCAGCTGAAAAGGTGAAAGTAAATTTAATGTGTTACAAGTGCCTTTCCAAAATGACATTAAAAGATGCTGCTCCGCTTTATGTCCTTTAGATTGAATTAAATTGATATCATGAGCAGGCGTTGGAAAAGAAGCAGAGAGATGAGGAGGGAAAAGGGGGAAAAAAAAGCAGAGGCAAGGAATCAAATGAAAAGCGTTCAGAAAAGAGCTGCGGTGCCAAAGAAAATAGATAGCAGGGGACTTCTCCTCCTCCGGTCCATCTTAAAGGGCCACTGAGAGCCTTTGAGGGAGAACATGCTAGTCAGTATTTTTAGAAATTTCATTTGATGGGATTCTGGCAAACATCTCTGCTCTGGGCCTTAGATGTAATATCAAATGTTACTTGCTGGGGACAAGATGATGTTTTATGAATTTAGCAAGTATGAATTATTAATGAAGAAAGTGCTATCAAATACTGAAATGTGCAACTAATTATGTGATGGACAGAGAGGACAAAAAAAAGGTATTTTGTTATTATTTTTTCAAATTGATGGTGATTACCTGACCATTTCAAAGTTTTACACTTGGATTTTTTTTTGTTAGAGAAAAAAAAAATCTCACTGCGATTCAGAATCTGTGCAGGAGGAGCAAACCGGAAATAAGATATAGTCGGGTTGTGAACGGTGGACCAAGGAGGGACTGAGGTCACGTGGCATGAAATCATTGAAACACCATGACTTTTCTCACTACGGCATAAACCCTTTCTTGAGAAGTGTTGTCTAGTTGTTATTTTAGTTTAATATAACACTATGAGCTCTGTATATGAAGGTGTTTATATACCTTCCTGTCTATTCGAGTGCAGCCCTCTGCGAAGACTCTTTAACAGGTGGCTTGAGACGATGCATCTATTATTGAGACTCTTACTTTGAAGTAAGGCAGGAAGTAGCTGTTGTGTTTTCGTCTGATTACGTGGCAGATTCAGCAAATAAAGAGCGCATGTCATCGCTACTTGTGTAAGGCATTGGAGGGGTGTAGCTGGCAGATAAGAAGAAAAGGTGATAAATTTTGCTGTTACCATGAAACAACCGTCGCTAGCTAACAATTAGCTGCTAATGTAGCTAAAATTGGCGTGCAGTCCTGGTGCTATTTCTGTTTGGTTTTTCTTGTTTTTTTTTTGTTTGTTTTTTTCAATCTGGAATAGAGTGTTTAAACATTAACATAAACCGAAACATTAATTTTCAAAAACAAACAAGAAAAGGGAGCATTTATTTCAACATTCTGTGGAATGAGGTAACTGTGAAATTAGCTTCAAGATAATGAATTTAGAAACCATAGCCAGGGTTTTTGTCTAACCCTAAATAAGTGATGGGGACATGTGTTTGGCACCTCAACAAAAATCTTGTGCCAGACATTATTCATTATCCCCAAAACAGGAGACAGTACAAAGTTTAATTTTTAATTTTCTCCATAAAAGAGCCAAAAATGCCATCCATCTCTCGTGAACCCAGTTATCGTGCATCATCTTGTCTCGTAGTATAGTACATCACATACAGAAATATGAGGAAAAGAAAATAACCTTTCTGCCTACACTAGTGTGGGCAAAAAGGACACAGGAGCCTCCTGGGGTGCGCTTTGCTAGATAAACGCTGAACAGCGGAGGTGTGGTGCCAACGCACGACCTATCTTTTATAATCATAATCCATTCCCACCGCTATTCTCCTCTACGAAACAGTATCCCTCACAGAAATCACCAAATGAGTAAGGATAAAGGTGAAAGAGCGTTTACAGGGAAGAAACCGCGTGTGCGCGTGTGTGGGGTTGAAGAAGCTTTTCACCAAGGGAACGCCTATTAGAAAATCCCCTGAAACCAACCTGCCTATCCCACCCACAGTCTCCCTTCGGCCTTGCCCAAACCTATCAAGGCCTAATCATACGCTTGGATTTCTCTTAGACGATGCAGCCATAAAATTTCAACGGTGCTGCTTTACCACACTGTTTCAAGAACATGGCATCGAATTTAGAATGGTGATGAAATCCAAAAATGCCTTGATTTTCATCCCTTTTGCCTCTACGTTACCAAACCAAACATTTGAGCTCTGTTTATTCAGAGCTCTCTCTCTCTCTCTCTCTCTCCCCCTCTCTCTCTCCATCGCTACCCTCATGTTTGCATGCTGGTGTGTTTGTGTACGTTTGCCCCGAGGCCCGTCCACCCTGCCTGGGGTCTTCATTACTGAGTGAGAGAGCAATAGCTGTTCGCTGTTCTGCTTGGCCGGTGAAGGAAGCAAATCGGGGTGCCACCAAAAAAAAAAAAAGCATTTTCCAGACTATGTTTAATAAGATTTTATTTTTTTTTGCTGGTGGTTGAAGGAAGCCAATCATAAAGCAGAAGATGTAACTTAAACATCCATATTTGAATTCATTTCTATGGAGAGCATCTAAAACCAGTATACATTAACCTCCATGTATAAGAACAATTCTGAAACCCAATAGCAAGAAGAACCATATGTTTGCACTAAATTGTAAAATATTTTGTCATAAAAAGTTAATTGAAAACATTTAAGACATTTGCTAGCTTGTCTGATCTTTGGTAGATACAACAATGAGTCACTATTCTTTTTTTTTCAGAAGCTCTAAATGATCAGCAATAACTTAAAATGGCTTTGTTGTGGTCACTTTAAATTGCCTTATAACCTTCCTGTCAGTGGAGGCTAACAAAACACGTGTTTTCTTATTTTAATCCTTTTTATCTTATCTCATTTGTTGTGTCTAGAGTGGTTGAGGCAATAGGGTGTACCTTCTCTAAGAAGGAATCGTGACCTTATCAGAAATTATGCTTTAGAGACTTTTAAAACAGGGATGTATTCTACAACAATGTCACACGCTTTAACCAACTCATGGAGCACCACTGGATTGACCATCTAAACATGGAAACAGTACAACACAACTGCAAACCCACCAAGCTAAACTGACTGGCCAGGCAAGGTGAGCGTTGATCAGAGAGAGAGCCAACAGAAAATCTGCATCTCAAGTAGGATAATCTGTCAGCAGCAGACACATCACAAATCTGGTCGTTTTTTTCTCTTTTTACAATTCTGGCAGGAGGTCTAGCAACAAATCCCACTAAAATACTCTGTGGTTATAAAATGGCAAAAACTGAAAAGACTTAATGGGTCTGAAGACTCAAGAATGCTGACCTATCTGACTGCCCCGTGATTATAGTACAGCGTAATTACCACAAACTTTCCTGGTTAAAACTGCGCTGCATGGAGACGCCTGCACTGTTTTGCTCTCAACAGCTCTTAGTATTGATTTTCACTTAAGTCTTACAGGTCCAGCGTACACCTTTGACCCTCTGCCCTTCAGAATATTCACCTTGGTACGTTGTTTTTTGTCAAAGTACTGTGGTGACAGATATGTGTACAAGTGGCAGATAGTCTTGTCTTTTGACATCTATGCTGGATCTATTCAACTGGGCGCAGCAGGAGACCAGATATGAGAAGTTCTCCTCATTTGTTTGTCCCTGCTCTGTCTCCGTCCACCTGACCTTGCTCCTAACTTCAATTTTTCTCACCTATTGTTGCCTTTTCTGTATGTGGCTTTGTTTGTGGGAAATAATGGCTTCCGTTTTATGAAGAAAACACTGTGCTCTCAATAGATGTCCTTTTATTTTTGATAACCGTAACCCCCAACAACAACAACACTCCAAACTGGACTGAAAGACATAATGGAACTGAGGGCGACACAAGAAAACAATGCATGCAGCTCTTGCCAAGCACTCCACAGCATACTGTTCTTGCGATACGCAATATGGTTAAGTGATAACACTTAGCATAACATATCTCACATTTTTCATTGGTTTCATTTTCTCTGGTATTCTCTTCGGATTGTGACATTTAAAAATTCTCTTTGCGCTTTTGAGTTCAATACTTATTCATATGAATAAATTGTGCAAAACATATTATTTGATGTATGTGCCAGGACAAGAATACCTAATATCCTGTTGTAATTTTAAAGACTTTTATATTTTTGGACACATGCGAGCCTGCTTTCACCACAGAGCCAACCAAGCCTTACATGGTGGTAGAAAATTAAGGTTTGAGGCTGATTATTTTATCTGGTTAAGACAGGAATATTCAAAATGCGGTCATTGATACATCGACCACCAAAGGTCTGAAACAATGTCGCATCATTTAGTGGTGTGATCCGGTCCAATTCAAAAATATTTCATTGATTCCAAAGTGAAAGTAACTCAAACTTCAGTGTCATTGCAGTTGTAGTGATGACTGTGGGCAGGAAGGATCTTCTGTAGCAGTTTTACAGCAGATCTTACAAAGAACTGAAGAGGCCTGTGATGGAATAAACATAAGTTACAGGGTTTTGATCCATTATATTTGTCATTTTATGAAGCTTCCTCCTTCGCATAATTATTTCCAGATGTATCAACTTGGTCTTCAGTTTGTTTAACTTTTTAAGTCACGTTCTCTGATGCTGCTACCGCAACAGATGGCAGTAAAGATTGTGCAGGCTTTTAATCTATAAACAATGAGGCACGTAAGCTTTGTCAAGAAGTACACCCTGCTCTGAGTTCATAAACTCAGTACTTTGCTTTCAGTGTTGTAATTATTGTTATAGCGATGCCTTGTTCTGGTCTCTCACAAGTCTTTTGGATGAGCCTGTTTTGGGGTTTTTACAGTTAGTTTTAGGACTGTGATGAAGAAATTTATGGTTAGCAATGTACTAATAATAGACAGATTTAGAGTAAAGGTTGGGACTAGGCTATAGAAACGAATGAAAAATAAGTGGAAGTCAGCGCAAAGTCCTTGTGAAGATAGAAAGACATATCCCATGTGGGTGTGTGTCCATGTCGGGAAGGAGGGGTGAGCAGATTTTAATGCATGGTCAGAGGCAGGCATCATTGATTTTGACACTAAGTGAAGGACAAGGAGTGCAGAGCTCGATTCCAAATCAATGACACAGTCCAAGATGTCTGTCATGCCAAACTGCAAGGGTGCCTGCCAGATGTGTGTGGAAACCACAAAGTGACACAGATTCAGTAAGACACACACGAGACAAAACTTTCACCAGCACAAGGAGTGAAATTCAGTTTCGTCATGAAGGTTCTCAAAGCAAACAAGTCTCATCCCCCGATGACGGATCCGATGTTGATTCTAAAATAAGAAACTTCCCAAAGAAATTGCATGGCGAATGCAAAGAAGCACCAGTTTCAGGATCCTGCAGAGACCAAAGCAGTGGGTGTATTAGACTAATTAAGCAGGGCCTCTGTACTCAGACGTCAATAGGTTCCATCAGACTGCACATAGCTCCTATAATGGCCCATGCCCAACCATAGAGGGAATAGAGCTGATTATACACCTGCACATCTGCACACATTTAAACAGAAAGATTGGACTAAGCGCAAAGACGTCAATGACAAATTCTGTTAAATGACCAGTTTTTCCTGGTTTTCTGTTGGCTTTACTGTTTTCTCTGCAACTTTTTAGAAATCAATATAGTAGCCAAATTTAGGCAATTGAAAGGGGAAAAAAAAACCTCAAGTTCTTCTGATACTCTGACTGGTTAAAGAAAAAAAAGATGTTTCACAGAAATGAAGAAAGAAGGAAACCTCTGACTGTTATCCGAGTGGAGGTGCGAGCAGAAATTAAAATGTTTCGTATCGAGCAATCCAAAATGAATTGGGCGAGCCGAGAGGAGAGAAAAGGAAGAAAAAAAAAATCAATGGAGCTCTGGCTGCGGTGAAAGGGACGGCATCACGAATGGGATTTGCCAGTGGGGCTCAGCAGCTGCCAAATAACCTAGAGCTAAAGAATTACAATAATACTGATGAAGTGTGCGAGGGCTTTTAGGGGCATTGCTGGAAAATTGCACTGATGGAGGCATAACAGTGCTGTCTAATTCAAGTATCCCCCTCCGCTCATCTTGGAAAGGCACAACAACAGACGCACCGCTACCTTTTATAACCAGGAGAAACGGGTTTAAAGAAACACAGAGCTGTTTCTGTTGTACTCCGGTGTGATGTGCGGATGAAAGATTTTGGATTTTGGAATCTCCTTGATCCTTGTGCATCCACTGTTGGCATTGTGTGAGCAGTTATATGGCATCATATAACACAAAATGCAAATCCTATTTATTTCATTTTGAGCATGCAGCTGCAAAGAGGGAAAAAAAAAAGAAAGCAGTAGAGGAAGGAGGGAGAGATGAGATGGGGTTTGGGGGGCGCCGGGGGGTTGGCGAATAAAGAGATGAATGGAACAAGCTCCCATCATCTATTTTTATGCTGCGTTTAATTTACATTTTCTTTTGCTGCCGATAAAAGCAGACAGGGAACACAAGGACGGTGACACCCGGAGAGCTCCCCGGGTCAGAGGGCCGCAGTTAACCTGTCAGAAGCAGAGTACTGATTAGAATAAATCTACACACTCACTAGAGGTCAACTCCGGCCTCTGCTACCGATACGACCCAGCACTCTTTAAGGCACGTGCATGTCCACCTAGCAGACACAGAACATGTGCGTGTGTGGTTGAGGTGTCCATGCATGAACACATGGAAGAGAAAAAAAAAATCACAATGAATAAATAAAAATAGATTCCAAAAATATTCACACCCCCCTTGAACAGACTTTTGGTTATGTTAAGACCTCAAACTTAAACAAGTTTTTTTGTTTGTTTGTTTGTTTGTTTATTTTTCAATAATAGGCTAGTGCATATTTGTGAATTGCAAGAAAAGTGATTTATGGTTGTAAATTGTAAACCCTGAACACACCACATGCATGATGGTGGCAGCGTCGTGACAGGATGAATCAACTCAAGAGTTACATAAAGCTCTGTGTGTGGGGGAGGATGTGAGCAGCGTGTACATGAGCTTGATTGACACAGGCTCTGATTGATTGTTTCTGAGCCGGAGCGGTGCATTTCTACAGGTAACAGGATATCACTGAGAGCAGCCAGAGTGGCTTGATTTTATCCATCGATCTCATATTACACTGTCAGGATATATTGAGAATTTTAACAAATTACATACACAGCTTTAAGCAAGAAAATTATTTATCCAAAATTATTTTTGCATTTGCCTTTGCACTTTTAAATATTTCTTTCTGATAAATAATAAATAGATTGTAGATCTTAAGCCATGAAAAATCATTTTAATCACCTACATTATTTAAATAATTAATGACATTTGTAATCTTTCTTTAAAAGATGAACATTTCCTGTTACTGTAGTATTTGTTACTGTTTATACATTAGCTGTATCTGTTTCTTGCTGCTTTGTTTGTATTGACTAGCCTGAGCGCTTGCGTGCTTAAAAAAAAAAAAAGAAACATCAATAGGATCTTTTCAACACCATTTTTCCTTTCAATCTAGCAACTAAAAAAATAAGACAGACTTCTTGTAAATGGACGTATTACGACACAGCTACAAATATAAAAAAGTACTTCTCTCCTAAGCCCCATTCGCCTGTATAAGTAATATTTACAAAAAAGTGAACCACCCAGCATATCCACACCTCCTTTTCGATGCGAGTGCGAGGGGAGGGTCAGCTCAGAGGGTGTGAAGCCTAACGCACGTAAACACCAGACTCCATCTCTGGGGCACAGAGGGCAGGATCCTGCGGCCCTCTCACAGAGGATGAAAGCTCTACCGTTGAATAAAAGAGCGAGGTTGCCGGTGTACACAAACGCGCGCGCAGAACGTCTCACTCGAAGAGCTCGAGGCGATAACAGTATGGGAGATTTCTCGGGCCCACACCTATGAAGGGTGCAAAGCCACCGCTGAACGCGTCGGGGCGAATGTGAGGTTACACGCTGGAAAACAAGGAGGCTGGGGTTGTGCAGTCACAATTAATCTGCAGGTCGTCGTCGAAAGGGTAAAAAAAAAAAAAAAGATAGATTTCCAATTGTTTCTGGGAAACCCAGGGATTTGGTAAACCAATTGGAAAAGCTTACCGTCTTTAAATGAACCTAGTGTAAGTGTCACAGCGTTAATGAGAACAAGGGTTAGCTGTTGCCAACACAAAGTAAGAAAAACATTTCTGTGTCTTGAATTTTTATTTCGTGATCACATTGGGGAATGTAAAAAAAGAACAGCACTGTTCCTTGTATGCTAACGGACTTCATGTCTTTATAATTCCTCGTTTCTCTCCGTATCTTCACAATTTTAAAACATAAGAAGAGCTCAAACTCTAACTTATTATTTGCCATTTCATATATGTTACAATTACGCGATGAGACAAAATGGCTTTACTCTTGTGAGGATGTTTGATGAGTTAACGTCTTCCTTTAGAAGTAGGAGATCCAGCAGCAGCAGCACCTGTCACATCTCTTGAATCCCAAGCAGCAGGAGGACTTGAATAAGAAATCAGTTTGACTCCTTAGTCATGTCTCGACTTACGTTCAGTCTCCAAATGCTCTGCTGGTCGATTGGCGGTTGTAATCTACGCTACTTTTACCACTGCATCAGATTTTAAGTCAGACATGCACCACCGCATTAGAATATGGTGTCAAATGAAGGGAGGCTGGGAGATTTTCACAGAGCAGGTTTTAATGCAGAACTCTAAGTCCAGCTTACAAGCGACTAGGACAGAGATCGGCGAAGGCAGCACCGACAAGAGCAGGAATTGAAGGCAGCAGGGTATTCACACGACGTTGTTGGTAACGGGTGAATCTTGCAATGAATAACAGGAAGACGTGGGCTGATGTACTAATGCTCGGGACCCACAACAAAACTTTCCCATTCTTAACAGGTTTTGAAAAGAGTTGGAGTTCACACTCACCTACATGTTTCAGCAGATTTTTGTTTTACAACTGAGAGATTGAGCATCACACATTTAACAACTTTAACCCGCGGAGGGATCACAGGCTGCAGGATTTATCAAACCAACTGAAGGCACCCGAATGCACCAAACATCTGGTGGAGAATCCTGCGAGGGTGACAGATTGAAGGAACAAAACACACCAGTAGGTACTGGTAACAGAAGATATTCTCAGTATTTGGACAGATTACGTTTTTGTTAAACTCTCACATGAAATTAATAAGATGCAATTGTTGTTTTTTGGGGGGGCAGGGGGGGTTGTAAAAAAAGCTTCTTCATGTGAGATTGTTTGTTGGGTTTAGGATGACTTCCAATGTTGGCTTTAATCTCAAAATACTTGTATTCCTACTGACAGTAGTGTAATGTTTGGACTTTATCATTTATTGCATTTTAGACGTAAGTAGTCGTAACTGTTTCTCCATGTGACAGTAGTTAATTAATACGTATGATGGCCACTGCTGTCTTTCATTTATGTTTATAGTGTTATGTAATTATATAAAACATTTACAAGAAAAAAAAACAACAAAAAAACTAAACACTCACAGCTGATGTCTTGTCCCACACTCAGTTTTTGATTGACCGTCAGGCAACATCTAGTAAAGGCTGTAGCAGACTTCCAATGCCTGGGAATTGGCGTTAAAAGTCCACAGTTTTAGGGCTGAACGGGAATAACTATACCGAAGACTTAAAGACAGAGGGGTGTCATGGACAGACGGACTGTTACAGTGAAGCACAGACCAATGAAACAAAGTTCTGGAAGCCAGAAGGCTGCAGAGGTCAGGGATGTAGATCAGATGGCTACCTGTAGGTCAGGAGGTCTAGCAACAAAGCTCTGGAAAATGATCCACAGGCTTTGAGGTCCGCAGGACCAACAGTCAGTACAGGGCGAGTCGAAGGCACCCAAAACCATTTGGCAAATCAATAAACAAAACTTGGGAGAGCATTCCGGAGCAGATCCAGCAAGTAGCATCCGGAGGTGAACTCAGAAGCTGCCGAATCGAGAAATTATACTCTGGAGGGTGACCGGGAGTCAGCGAGATTCTGTGTCTTCAAGCACACCACGTTGCTCGTGTGCTCGGCGGCCATGCAGCTTCTCCTCCGTAACAAGCTATTATTTTCAGACACAATCAAAGGTTGTCCTCGTCTACCGTCGGCTACCCTGGATTGTCGCACAAGGCGCCAAAAATAAACGTACTTTATTCACAGTGAAAAAAAAAAATCTCACAGACCTCTAAGGCTACAAAAGCAGAAAGACACACATTTAGCTTTTATGCAAACAGAACTGTTTCTTCAAATGTAAATGTGAATTAAATAATAATAAAAAAGCGGCATCATTTATTCATTTTCTAGAGAAATACTCCTCAATATTTATGTATCTCTTTTAAAAACAAAACGTTGATTGTGATATGCTTAATTAGATAAATGGAAAAAAAGAATCCCACCATATATGACTCTGTTGGTGGCTGTTAAGTCAAGGTTACAAACAAATTCAAAATCCATTTTCAGCTAATATATTACCAGCTGTTTTTGTTAGCATTCGAGCTCCTCTGGTTCACTTTACGTGTTTTGTTTTGCTACAAAGAGGTGTGACACAAAGGTGCGACAGAGAGACGGGTTTTCAATTATATTTTAATTGTCTTCTTTCAATAACAGTAACTTTCACAGTGGTTTCCGTTCGTAGCGAAGACATTAACATCTTCAAGCACCAAGAAAAATAAAGCATCGAGAGCTACAAGTTTGTTCAAATGATTTAATCTCTGGAGGTTGTCTCAGTAGTTTAGCCTTTGTTCCCCTCTGTGTTCACTATCTTGTTTAAAACCTCGGCTGTAGAAATAAGATTTAAAAACACGTTTGAATAAATTCACTTTTACGCCTAGTTATGGGGCAGCACCTTACATGAAAGTGGTCACATACGGATTCAAGAGTCATTCAGATGCTTCGCCTGATTCATTCTTGTCTCTTACGATGACGTCGGTCTTCTCGTCTGCACTTCTGAAATACTCAGACGACTAAAACGAAGCAGGTGTTTTATGCAGCATCCTCACTGTAGCCCATGATGCCCACAGGTATCTGTTTCTTTGTGTGAGTCAGCCAGAGACAGAAACAGATCAGTGGTGTCAGAACCATCAGGCCTCAGACTGAACAGAAGCCGGAGAGGGAGGGGGTCAGGTCAGGGGGAACGCTTTCTTCCTCTGACCTATTGTTCTTCCTCAGTTTGAAAACACACCACAGCTCTTTCATCCGCGCTTCTGCAGCTAGAGAAACAGGAAGTGTCGGCATCACAGACTCCATCCATCATCTGCAGCTAAAAGACCTGTCACATTTATAGACTTTTTGACTCTCATTGTTATCCACTTCTAACACCGCCGCGTCTCTAAGCTGCTCGTGGAAAAGAAAGGCCATTGTAATCTGAATACACAGATTTTAGTTACACGCTTAGGCTGGGCGATGCGACGATGTCAGATCAGGAGGGATTAAGACGATGTGCTACGATACGCCAAAGCAGAGAAGATTGCTCACATGTGACGTGGTTTATTGCTTATTTGTGCTTTTACGCAGACCTCTTAAATTTTTATTTATTTATTTTCTATCTCAGCTTCATACACTCAGCCTTGCCGAATCCCAATCACAAAAATTAAGAATCGGCTCTCCCTTAAGTTGCTTGAAGCCACTAAAAGATAGTAGAAAAAAGTGTCAATATCAAATGCAGTAATTTA
>NW_006799958.1:1072523-1154988 GCF_000485575.1 Poecilia formosa | reverse complement strand
AAAAATAAAATAAAAATCTATTGTGATTTAAGCTCTCCGTTTTCAGGCCAACCAGGGTGGTTCTCTCAGACAGGCTTAACACCTTCCTCATCTCTCCTTCACCTAGCTGCAGGTCAACTCTAATAGCAATCAATGAAGGCTCCTGCTACAATAGCTAATTCAATTTCCCTGGACCGGTTTTCTCATCAGAGCTCAAGGTCCTGTCCCCAGCTGATAGGGCCTGAGAACATGTCTGGAAGTGTGAGGATTTATCCAGGCTGTCAGCCGCTCCTCTGTAATAGACACAGATAACTGGATTGCTGGACAAGACGGGAAGGTGAGGAGCAACGTGAGATGAGAAGCTCACCTGCCCGGCTGCATGCCCAGAATAAGGTGCACCACATCCACAAATGCCCCCCTTCCAACCATTAAAAAAAACTTAATCAAGAGACCTCAACTCCTGCTTGGCCGTCTTCAACGAGATTTCAGGGACTTAGAGCAGGAAGGATGGAAAAAGAGATCTAGAAGGAGGTGGGGGGGGGAGTGTGCTGGTTGTCTAAGGGGTGCCAAGGTGAGATTAACATCTGTGTGGCTTCTGTTCACTTACCTGGGGTTCCCAAATGACTCCCCCGGCTGCAAAAACTGTGCTTATCCCAATTGGCAGAGAGAAAAAAATAAATAAAAAAGTGAGAGCAGACTGGATAAGAAGAGAGGCGGCACCCTGCTCTCGCTGTCTGTCAGCTGGCGACCCATGGGGGCAGAGGTTTTGAGGAGAGAGGGATCAAAGGGGAACCAGAAAGGAGAGAGAAAGTGGTGTGTGAATAAATACAAGGAGGGGAAGGGGGAAAAAAATGGAACCCATGATCCACTTTCTGTCTCCTTCGATCTCTGCCTCCTTTATTCCACTCGCACTTCCTCTCTTTGCTCGGCCGTTCTGGTCTCCTGGACAGCAACCCGCTGTCCACAGCAGTCATAGCAAATAATGCGAGGGTGAGAGCGAAGGCCTAACGTGGCGCTCGTCGTACACGCACCGGGACGGCGGCGGCGCACACAACACAAACAGCCGAGACGCAACAGCCCCCTCTCGGGCTCCGCATTCTGGCTCTCACACTGCAGCTGCCTCTGTGGAGTGTGTAGCTGTGTGCTTACGTACGTCTCTATACGCTGTAAACATACGCGCGCACATGTTCCACCGTCTTCCTTCTTGCGTGTACATGCACGATCAAATGTCATGTTCAGCAGTGTGAAAGCAGATATTCTCGCGTCTCTAGCGCCATTCGGGATCCCCGGTGAGAAGACATCTGATGGCAGATGCTGCAGTCTGATGGCGACTGAGTTATCCAACCACACCACAAACCATTGCCTCTTCCTAACTTAACGTATGTGCCTCACACTCATCCACACGTGCATGCACATATGCTCATGTATGACTCCAAAACGCTACTTAAAAAAAAAAAGAAAGAAAGAAAGAAAGGACAATTTTGTATTCAGGGAAGAAGGCAAATCTTTCACTTTGCAACAAAGGAAACTGAGAACAATAATTGTATTCCTAATTCATCAGACATGGTGAAGGGATGCGTCTGAGGTCTTGAGTGGCGTGCCGGCAGTTGTCATCTGTTTGCCGTGCAGCGAGTAAAAGCCGCCGTGGCAGCCAGCTTTCAGACTGGCGTACAATAAGCTGGACGGCAGCCAACGTGTCTCCTCTTCAGTCATCACGCATTCTTTCAACCCACACAGAATGCAGAGGAAAAAGGCCCGATTTGGACAAAAGAAACAAACCGCAATTCTGTCTTGTGAGCATGAAATTAAAGTTTAGCATTTCAAAAATTTCCCAGAAACGTCTCGAGTGCCTTTTTTCTTCTTCTTTTTTTTTTTTTTTCATTCAGCTGAGCTTAATGAAACGACGCAACCCGCTTGGAGTGATTAATGAAAATGTCAGATAATTGTGTCCTGGCAGCATTTCATTATTCTGTTTTTTTTTTTTTTTTTTTTCAAAAAGCCTCGGCTGGAGCAGGAATCCCGAAAATATGTAATTTAGCTCTGACCTTTGGCAGAGTTCAGCAGGTCCCCCATCTGTGTGTGAGGAGCTGCGAGGAGCAGGGAGAGAAGAAGAATGATGACCCCTTTAACAGCTTGCCTGCGACTACCTGCTGATCCAAAAACACTGGCCAGACATGAAGCCCCTGCATAGTCAAAGGATCAAACAGGGCCAGAAAATACTGCTTATTTCAGTGAAACAGAAAGAGAGGGTCTTGGGGGGTGGAGGGGGGTGAAAGGGGGAAGCTTGTGAGGTTGTGGGGGATGGTGGGGCGGGGATGTCCAGTGGTATGTTTTGTGCTACTTTAGGCAAAATGGAAAGAACAAAAAAAAAAAAAAGAGGGTGGAAAACTGAGATCTTAGACTGATGGAGACAATGAGGAGGGCAGGAAAAGCCCTAACTGCTGTTCACAGTCCACAGATTCAAAACCAGATACCACATTTTTCACATTATGGCCTTGCGAACCGTCCATGATGCATTGCACTTCAACAAGGTTCTCAAAGGTTTCAGAGGAGAAACGTTCCTACAGCATCACAGATCCACTATGCTTATTAGCGGAAAAGAGGTGCTTTTCACGTCTTCGTCCACTATTTCATACCAGTATTTGGTGCGAAGAATTCATCCGTAAAACTCTCACAAAAGTGTGCACTTTCTGTACTGACTTAATGTCAGAAAATATTCTGTTAATTTTTTTTAATTGTTTTTAAAATTCCTACTAAGAAAACTGCCCTTTGTTGAAGGTCAGGGATCTGCTCTTTCGCAGGGCATTTCTCTGAATCCTTACCAAAATATAATATTGGCAAGAAATGTCCCACATTGCATTTGTCCTGAATCTCCAGCTATCTGGTCTTAACTACCATCATTGCTACATTACTCTGTCCGGGCAGGAGGCTGGCTACCCCTTACACAAGTCAAGTGGTTCTCACTTGGCGACTCAGAGGTTTGACATCGGTGGGCTACCTTCTTCCACCTGCTCTACCAGTCTTTTTGGAAAACATGTTCAAAAGCCAAGCTTTAAAATGTGTTTTGTGGAAGAGGCTTCAGGCACATTTGAACCAAAGTACTTCAACTTCTGACAGAGTTTACTAGATGTTTACTCTTGTAATAATAGGACAGAAAATATATATTTTTTTTACCTTAGAATGCTTCCTAAACAAGCACCAGGCATGTATGTAAAATGGTTGCTATGGAGACGTGCAGACCACAAGATGCCACCCTTACCTCCCTCACCTTACTGTTTATGCATGGTGGCAAGATTAAAAGGGGTCCTCCAGACCTTGTTGGCTCAGACCAACAGGCCTCAGTGTCACTCCGCATTAGCGCTCCAGGTAAACAAACAAACGCCGATCGGTAACACTAAAAATGCCTCAGCTATTAATAGCTCCCTAAACACAGTCTGATGGCTGGATACACCAAAACACAATATTTTAGAAACACCAAAATATTAATTTTGGTGTTTCTAAAATAGTCAAACTGAGGATTTTTTTTACCCACTCCAACACATCCTGAAATAAAATATGCATTCCTGATAAATAACTTTACACCAAAATTGTGTATGTATATATATCCATGCCTTGCAAAACACTAGACTCTATTCAGCTAGAGGAAAGTTAATGCGCCACAGCCGCCATTAGCAAGAGATAACCCACACTTTGACTGCGGGGGGAAGAATAAAACGACACATACTGTACCATTTGAAGCTTAATCCCCTTTTATATTCCTAATTAGGAAACAACAAGCAATAAGCCTCTTTGCTGAGCTGACCCACACACACCAAACTCACATGTGTGGGTGTGTTAAGATCTGAGGAGAACCGTTTTCTCTGTGGTGTTTTTTTTTTTTTTTTTTTTTACTGATTAACGTCGCCATTGAGCTAAATCCTCTGTGGAGGTATGATTTCAGCAGCTTTTGTCACGTTTGTTTCTTAGCGGGCTTATGTAAAAAAAACAAACAAACAAAAAAAAAAAAAAAACAATGAATTTCTTGAGCCTTTGTGGAAGGTGGAGAATGCCAAAATCAGGGTAAGCACTTTATATTAGTTCATTTTTAATTGAGTTAATTACGGGGTCTGTAATGAATTGCAATTAATTACATTTTACCATAAACCCACATAGACAAAATAAGTAACATTTTCAATAAAAAAAAAAAATAAAAAAAAACTTTTGCTGCTAAATGATTTACATTACAATGAAACCCAACAAAAGACATACCTTTTTGTTTTTAATCTGTCATTTAGGTTATCCAGCCGTCAGAGTTGTGCAAATGACTCTCAGTTTTCAATGTTTCAGGAACTCCTGATCATTCATGTGAAGAGAGGAAAGGCCACACATCCTTTGCTCTCCTGCGCCTTGTGCTCATGTTTGTGTGCACATACTCAGGCATATAGAGACAAGCAGCTGGGGAAGCACAGGACAGGCTTATGTGAAATGCCCACAATGGCTCCAGAGGGATTAATTTCTCCCACTTTATTTGTTTATTACTGCCTGGTGAGCAACTGGGGTAGCAGCGGCAAAGCAAACAGGATAGAGCACAGAGAGAGTCTTCTTCCTGTGGCTTTCGATTCCACAGGAAGTTTTAATGTAATGATTACAGTGTACACAGCGATGTACAGTGTACTGCAATGGTTTCCTCCAAATTACAGTAAACTTTCTGTTACTTGTTTCACACTGCTGGCTTTTTACGCTGCCTTACCCAACTATTCATAGTTTGTTTTTTTGGGGGGGTTTTTTATATTTCACAAGTTTATTGGCGTGTGTCTCTAACGACTTTGCACACCTTGAGACTGAAAATGTTCTTTATGAAACTGTTCAGGCTTTAAGTGAAGGTGAGTGAAGAAAAATGCAGGGCAAAAGTAGCTTTTTTTTTTTTTTTTTCCCCCAGTACACGATTATAAACTATGTTGTATTGGTCTACTGTTTAAAATCATGCTAAAGTAAATTGTAATACAATATGAGACCAAATATTGAAAATGTTCAAAGGGACTGGGAATTTTTTTATGGAATTTTACAGGAAATGTCTTTGCTTTTAAAATCTATAATGTTTGTATTGATTTATTCTACTGGTTGATTAGAACCATCTCAAGTTTCAAAATCTTTTCAAAGAAAATGCGTTGATTTTATTAAAAGACTGAATATTTAAAGTGTTGACAGTATGTGCACACTGTTGATATATATGACAGGAATTATGGTAGATCTAACATTTTCTAAGGCAGACATGTCCCAGACAACCAAGAGGTGACTTTATATGAGAAAAGAACTTTATGTCCATTCTTATCCCTGCCCCCCTCCTCCCACTGAAGGGTTATAATGATTAAAAAATAATTTAAAAAATACAGGAAAATCTTCTGAAAGGACACACCAAGACTGGATTGGCATGTTAAATATTAGATAAGAGCTGTCAAGTCAATCAAACTTCATCTGGGTTCCTGAAATCACCCAGGAAGAGTCTGACCTCCTTTTCTATTAACTTCAGATATTTTTGTACCTTCTTAAGCCACATTGCTCCCTTCTCACAGCAAGACTCTCACTCTGGCTATCTCACACGAGAATAATGAAATAAATAATTTCAAGAACACGCACACATACAGAATATTTCAGAGAAGATCCTAAATTAAATAGATATACTACTAGTACACACAAACACACACAAATTAAAACATAGTTGTTTTTTTTAGAAATTGCTTTTTTTTTCTTCTTTTTTTTACAAATTGAATTTAAGCACAAGAGTTCAGCAATGTTTTATTACACTTAACAGAAGCCTATGAGGCGGGGTATTGTAAACATTGTCTCGCAAAAGTATTTTAACATATTTTGGTTACAGCTACGGACTTCAAAGAATTGTTTTATGTGATGGAGCAAAACATGAAAGGGCAGGAAAATTCTGAATTCTTTTCAAGTTTATTTTTTACTAATAAAATTCTGCAAAAAGTGTCCATACAGTTCAACCAAATGACTTCACAACTCAGCACTCTAGGGTAAATCGAGTCCATCAGTGTGCGATTTATTCTCAATGTAATTGGTGATGATCTCAGATGTGCGTTATGGAACATAAATAAAAGTTATAAAGATCAAAGAATCCAACGGGTCATAAACGTGGAGAAGTTTAAAACAGGGTTAGGATATTTAGAAATTTGTACCGAACTTTGGCGATCTCACGAGGCACAGTTCAATCCAGCATGTAAAAATGAAAAGAATATGGCGCACCTGCAAACCTACAAAAAAAAAAAATAAAAAATGACTGTGCAGAAAACAAATCACAGAAGCGACCACTAATCACCAAAGTGATTAAGGAGGAGCTGCAGAGATCTATAGCTCATGTGGGAGAAATTAGTTGGCATCTAGACTTAGTCATGATGAGGCTACATTAAAATGTTTTGGTCTGTAGCAACAGGCTTCACCATTCTAAGAAATCCATCTCATTGTTAAAATGTGTTGGTAACAGGGTTCTGTGGTGGTGCAGGGGCAAAGCACAACCCATGTATTGAGGGCTTAGTCCTCATGCTGATGGTCACAGGTTCGATTCCCGGCCAGGTGACATTTGCCACATGTCTTCTCCCTCTCTCATAACCCTCTTTTCCTTTCAAATAAAGGCCACTAGAGCCATGTGAGGGATTTACCCCCTCCCTAACAGGTGCTGTTTTTTGTGTACTTTATATATTCTAATTTATTTGGGTAAACGTATTGTGTTTGGGGAAGTAATTTGATTTATTTACTTGTTTTAATCATCTCTTCTCTTTGAGGTCACTGGGTCATGTGTTGCCATGGAATCGCGCCCATGAGCAGTGCTGACAAGGACCTGGTGTTTCCAATCGGCCTCATTGGGAAAATCCATTGTCTGAGAGGGAGGAGAGATGTATTTTTGATCATGTTTGGATCCAGATTGTTTTTTTTTTTTTGTTTCTAGTTTTGTTTGAGTTAATTGTAACTGTGTAGACATTTTTGTTAAGAATAGTTTAGCACAAATGTTTGTTCTTTCTTTCTAGAAATGTGAATGTCTCCGCCCCTCTAATTAGTCCTGGTGGAAGCCAACCCCTTAAAAGCCAGGTGGTTCAGATGAGAGGGAGATTCTCCCTCTTCTTGTTTTCACTGACATGATTATGCTGTAAACTGAACGGAAGTGTGTGAAGCTGAAGATGAAAGAAAAAATATTGAGAGCTCTAAAACGGCTGGTTCCCGTCTGGTTTCTTTTTGATCGCAAACTAACAAGCCAACAAAACCTAAAATAAATAAATAAATAAAAATAATAATAATGTGTTGGTATGGTAACAGCATCTTGCTTTCAGTAGATCTTTTTTCAGTGTCAGGAAAACTGACCATGGTTGACGTGAAGTTGTACAGTGCAAAGCAAGGATAACTATTAGAAAACCAATGTCTTCAGACTTAGACTCAGCATTTCAAGGACATATTACAACTAAGCACTGAGAGAAAGGCTCTTCAGACTAAATTAAAATTTTCATCACGTCACATGTTGAAGTAGAAACTTCTATCTTCCCTACATGTCTGGTGCTTATGAGGGAACAGAGAATCTATTGTTAGATTCTATCTGATCTTGCCACCATGTTGGGGACTAAATAATACATTTAGTGAACACATGCGTGAAATATGCAGAGGTTTTGTCTCAGCTGAGAAAAAAAATAAAATGGCACAATGGGGTGTTACTGGGCCCAGAAAGCTACAGAAAACATGTTGGAGAAACAAGCCAAGCTCCTACTGAAATAAATCTGTTTTTATTAGATGTTAAATCCTGCTCTTTATCAAAGCACAGACTATTTGGAGTCACTTAGAAGGTTTGGTATGCATGTGTACCGAACAATTACAGCATTGTTTTATACTTAAACACACGCAGAATGTTTGTGTGCCAAACCAGGAGTGCAATTGGTGTGTGTGTGTGTGTGATGTCACAACGAAGAGAGAGAATCAAACTGTGATTCGTCTGAAAAGCTAGAAAATCGGCTCGGATGCAAAATGAGCATCAGGTAGTAAAAAAAAAAAAACATTAATTAGTCAGGATTATAATTAAATCAACCTCTGTCATCATACAATTAGCGTTTGAAATATTTTAATGTGCTGTGGTCCATTTTGTGATGTGTTTGTCCATCCTTTAATTTTCAGCTAATTTTCAGCTAACCGGCAAAATGATATTCAATTACTTAATTAAGTATGATCCAGCTGCGTGCCATCTCTCCACACCAGGGGCTGTCTCCCTGTGGGATGCTGGTTTAAGCTTCTCTGCACTAATTAGCACAGTGACATTATCAGACTGTACCTGGCATTCTCTCCCACCTCAAGCACTGAACCAACACCGACTGCAAACTCAACATCACGTTAAAAGAGAGGGTTGTTTATTTAGGAAACGCTGATTTTTATTTTATTTTTTGGTTTTAATATGTTTTCAGACAAAATTATTTTCTGAGTTACAGGATTAGGATATCTCTCAGCAAAGAGATGTCCTGATGTATGCGGTGAGTGGTTTGGAGTTGAACATTTTTTTTTATTTTTTTGCATGTAATCCTGCCAATAAGTGACAGAGTTCAGTGGTTTTCAAAACTGTTCATAACTCTCAGCATTTACTCAGTATTAAACCTTCAAACGTGAATTTTTTTCCACTGGAATTTAAGAGATGGAGCAAAATAAATTATGGCCTAATTGTGAAGTGAATGGGAATCAATACATATTGAAAATACAGTACTTTATGAAGTGTTAGGATGGATTAATGGATTAATTCAAACTACATTTCATAACGGCAGACATACCAAGAAATGGCCGCCCACTTAAACTGATGAGGGGTTCACAGTCCAAATTGGAGAAACTGCTGACAGGTCATTTTAGTCATGCTCTAAAGAAATGTAGCCTTTATGGATGAGAGGCAAGATGAATCCTTTTGCAGAAAGGAATATGTATCAAGTCTTGATTAAGGTTGGCAACAAACCATGCAGAGAAGACAGCAAGCATGTGGAAGAAGGTCTTCTGGTCAGATGTGATGCAGTGAGTTTAATGGAAATACCTGGACCTGCATGTCAAACTTCAAATGTGACAGAAAAATAACAGCGTACAACACCCTAAAAAACCCCGTCCACATATTAAAGCACAGGGGTGGCAGCATTATTCTGTTGAGACACTTCAAGGGGCCAAGGAAGCTGCTTGGCGTTGATGTAAAAATGGATGAGCCTAAGCACACGAAGAAGTGTGAAAGTGACCATGTTTGTTGTTACACAGAGGGTTGTGTTACAGCTTACATCCCATGAGCTGTAACACACCAAATAAATGGCCTTTCAAAATGTAAAAAAAAAAAAAAAAATCCAGCTTTGTGGATCAGTACTTTGACAACTCCTGCCCTTACATTTATTGGCAAGGTAAACAATTTGATTTATTCTCATATTACATTATGGTCTTTGGATTTGAGCGAAAAATGCCTCATTAAAACCACGTGGGGAACCAACAAAGGATCAACACAGAGTGTCCAGTCCAGCCATGTCTACCTGACGACCGGCAGCCCAATTTGATTAAAGGCAGACGAGCCAAAGAGCCTCCACCCGCCATCCACGGCAGGCCAAAAGTGATCGCTATGGTGATGCGTAATTACAGCTGTCGCCGCACTCTCTATCCTGCTGGCACCAATTTGATTGCTCTCAGCAACAATGATGGACAAGCTTAGCATGCCCTCCATCTCACTCCTTCCCTGTCTGCTCCCTTTATCCGACATGCACCCTTCACATGGCCACTAAACACAGGCCGGTCGCGTCCATCCCGGCCCGGTTTTAATTGTTTCTCTCCCCCCGTACCGGCTCCCTCTCGCCAGCCGTTCCCTCCCCGGTTCCTCCTCCGTCTCCCTCTCCTTTTTCCCTCCTCTCTCATGTGGACAGCTCAGAAGTGCAAGTGTTATTACATGAAACTCCCGCTGTAGCATTAATTGAAGGGAGATATGGTGGGACGAAAAAACGCCGGGGGGTAGTGCATGTCCATTATCACTCCTGCTTTCAACAGGTCTCACATTTGGAAACTGCAAATTGCAAAAACTTGCAAGGGCAAAATGTTTGACATTATTTGATCTGCAACCATATGGTGCAGGGAGGGATAAGGGGGTGGGGTTGGTTGGGGGGAGCCCCCCCCCCCCAACCCACCCCTTCCCTGAAACAGATAAATAAGTAAACAAAAGGAGGGAGAGATGCACAATAGGAGATGTGAGAGCAAACAAATCAAGAAGATAATTGTTTTTTTAAGGGGTAATTAACGGGGGAGGTTAGTTTGCATGAGGGCATGTCAAGTGTTCTCTTCGTAGCCTCTCCTCTGCTATGCCCTTGCCTCTTACCTTATAGATGACAATGACAGTAGCCATGCTGCAGGTGCTGAACAGCAGAACCCGAGGACAGGTGGACAGAACTGCAAGATCAAATTCACAAAAAAAGGAAAAAAACAAAACAAAAACAAAAAAACAGCTTTCCTGCTCGTTTTGTAATGTTGGATTTAAGCATTAATGAAGTCAAGAGTAGCTGGACGGAGCTTCCCATATCCTCCGTTAATTATCTGGCTTCGTCTCGGCATGCTTGTCCTTAATGTGACCTAATGTGGCTAATCGCCGGACTTGAAAACAATCAAAACAGCAATTAGAAACAAGAGCCCCGGAAATGCAAAATTCTCAAATGAATGCAGAGGAGAGGGGGGCGGGGGGGAAATAAAGAAAAAGTGCTTTTCATGTCAGCAGGGCATGTTCAGACGGCATTTCAGGTTGTACAGATAAGGATGAAAAATGAGGGAAAGTAGAGAACTACTGATGCCTAAATCAAATACAAAAAGAGTGAAAGCTATTTTTTTTTTCATCTGATAAAGAAACAGAATCCACATAAAATGGGATTTGGAGAAAAAGCAATTGAATTGATATATCAAAGATGTTTGAAAGCAGATTTGTATCTTCTTACGTTAGTTGAATAATTTGGCAGACCTTTGATGCAATAACCTCATAAGAAAAAAAAAATCAGAAACAGTTATCTCTTTGCATTTGCTCCTTTAAAAAAAAAAAAAAAAAAAAAAAGGACTTACACAAATACCTCTTCAAGGAGGTCTTGTTTAAGCTTGTAAATTCCTTGAAAGGGGATGAAATTGGGATCTGCCTATTCCGGTTACAGTCCCGGCATGGTACTGACAAAAACAGATGAGTGTTTCTCCTGAGGGAGAGGACTGTGGGTATGGAACCAGTTAGCGCTGCCTGTTATTGCATCTGATTATAAAAAAGGCTATGTGCATGGGAACTTCACTGTTAAAACTGGATGATGTTTGCGCCCATAAAAATATGGTAATGCAAAACAGTTAGCTGAAGGACAGAGAGCTTTATTATGAGGGTATTTATTGGGCGGATTTATTTGTCCAAGGAATGCTGATTACTATAAAGCCTTAAAAAACAAAACAAAAAACAAACAAACAAAAAATAAATAAATAAATAAATAAAAATAACACATGCTTTGTAAAGATTCTATGTTTTATATTGGGGAACAAAAAACATAGATTCTGTTTTACATAAAAATGTTCTTTAGCATGTCAGACGTAAGGCCAATGCTGAGTAGTACACAATTGTAAAATGGTAGGAAAAGGATAATTTTTTTTTAATATACATCTATTTTTTGTTTCTGAATGAAAATAAAAAGCGTGTCATGCATTTGTATTCAGAAACAGTAGTGACACATGGTGGTGACAGAATCATGCTGTGGGGACGCAGGGAAAGGAAAACTGGTCACATTTGATGGGAAGATAGATTTAGCTAAATCCAGGGTAATCCTGGAAATAATTCTGAGATTAGGGAAGTGGTTTTCCTCCCATCTGAGTAACTCTGAACATACAACCATATAATTATTCAGATCACAGCATATTAAAAATGCACTAGAATGGCCCAGTCCAAGTCCAGGTCGAAATCCAATTGAGAATCTGTGGCAAGACGTGAAAACTGATGCTCACAGATTCTCTACATCCAAATTTGAGAAAATTGGTTTCACCCTCTGCATTTGCAAAGTAAAAACAACAAAAGACGCACAGATGTCAAGTCATGCTGAAAAAAGTTGCCCGCCACACTATTAAGATTTTTATTTGTAAAACGTTTTCAAATTCACCTTTCACTTTCTTCCTACGTCACAATTATCCATTACTTTGTGTTGGTCCACAGCATAAAATTTCAATAACAAACTGAACTGAGAAAATGAATTAGACAAAAATAGACTCATTTTCTTCAACATGTGAGTCAAAACGTAAAGTCTGAGATGAAGCATAAAAAAAAAAAAAAAATTTCTGTCAATTATTTTTTTGATGGACAAAAAACAAAAAAGACAGAAATCTTCTCTGATCAATCGCGACCCCTCCTCCTTTTCCCACCCAAAACGCTGCCTCCATCGACCAATCAAGCACACACAAAAGGATTAGCAGGAATCCTGAGGAGGAAGTTTGAACAAGAGGAAACATTAGGATTGAAATAAAACACAGGAAACGGGGTTAACTACAACTCCTCCCTGCCAGCACCAGTGGCTCAGCTATTTTTTGCCCAATTATCCTTGGTTAACGGGATTAATTACTTTAACTTCTTTTTTTCCCCCTTTTTCTTCCCCCTCCAAGCAAACAGGCAATAAATCCTTCCTTGTGTTACACAGTCCAAGAGGGCCATTCTAATTAGCATAACAAGTTACAAAAACATTACGGCCTTAAAGTGCTCTCAGACAGAGAACAACATCAGAAGAGCAAAGGATGGGATGCCAGTTGGGATTTAGGAGGGCTATTTATTGGAATAAAATGTTTTGGGGAGATTGGGTGGAAGAGTAAACATGTCGTATACTCACACACCGACATACACACGAAAGAAAATACTGCTAAACTGCTACATTGAGAGAGCAATGAAACCAAGTGAAAATGTATAAAAATGTAAAAATATTATATATGGCTTTATTTATTTTATTTTTTAAGTTTAAAAACATTCCAGAAATTTCTGTCAAACCCCCCCAAACACTCAAAATTTGCTCAAAATTAAAATTCCGGTTCAAATGACAGCATTGAGAGTCTAAAGTGAAAAGTTTGTTACCAAACATTAGAGAACAAACTTGGCAGGCCATGAGGAAAGCTGTAGAGAATCCTAAACGCAGGCAGGGTTATAAACAATATCGCAAAAAGTAGTTCAAAGAAAGTCAGAAGAAGAAGAAGAAGACCTGTCTGCAGTTTGCAGGCCGCAAGTCAAATGTGTATGATGGTACTCTGGTCAGATGAGAGATTAAAATGGTCCAGATGGTCAGGCTATTGACTCAGTGACTAATTATAAATGCACACCACACTTTTCAGACAGATGAAAACATGATTTTATATATATATATATATATATATAATATATATATATATATATATATGTGTGTGTGTGTGTGTGTGTAAGAGTAAGAGGCACTTTAAAAAGCAGGAAAAAAAATTATAACCTAAAAAAAATCTGTTCTTTTTAAGACGAGACCAAAATTATTACAACCATGTCTGTTCAACATCCACCACTTTCTACCCAAACTCACTGCAGAGTCTGAGAGGGGAAAAAACAACAACAACAAAAAAAAAAAAAACAGACGCTTTCTAGCGAACCTGTTTAGCATGAGTCCCACCCAGTCGTCTGCTTTCACTAACCTGTCCTGACAAGTACCCAGATTAACGTAATCTCATATCAGTGCAGAGGAGCAGAAGAGACCAGATGGACCTCTTGTGGACCCCCAGGCCCCCCCTCCCTTTACCGTGACTCAAACACATGAACGTAAAGTCTCTCAGTCACAAACACACACACACACACACACACATCAGCCCTAGCTGCAGAGTGCTTTGCATGCACAACCTGGGCCCCCTGCCACAGCGGTTAATGTTCTCCAGCAAATTGCCGCAGCTTTGGATGATGCTGTTCGGGGAGTGGTTCCCCACGTATTCACATGCTGCATCTCATCCAACGCTGCAGCCTTGACGGTTTGAGCCTGCGTGGTCACTGTGAAATTAGAAGAAAGAGGAGGAAAGGATGTGCGCGTTTTTCATTCACTAGGCTAACGGATAAATAAAAATAATTAATCGAGGGGCAACTGAATGAAACATCCAACAAGACGCTGCAGGCAGGGGCAACTGAATTTGGGATTTTTAACACTTGTCATCTGCCGTGATGAAGCGAGCTTGTCTTTTTACAGTTTCCCTGGTAAATCTCAACAACTTTGCTAAACTGAACAGATGGGCTTGCTAATTAGCAGCGCTCAAGCTGTAAGTTTGTTTATAAAGAGAGAAAGGGGTTCCAGACATCTTGACACATTTTATTAACATATCATACCTTAAAGCTATGCTTCTTGGTGCTCACCAGGGTCTTTAGCTAAACGCACACCCACTCGCGCACACACCCACTCACGCACACACACGCAGAGGCACACTTTCGCACACTCATGAGTGCTTGTACGCGCTTCACATAAATGTGCATGGATAGGCCTGCACACACTAAAAACAATAAAAGTCAGCCTTGCGAAACGGGATGCCCTGCATGCAAGCTCATGAATATGCACGATTACCTGTGTGTGTGTGTGTGTGTGTGTGTGTGTGTGTGTGTGTGTGTGTGTGTGTGTGCCTGTGTGTTTCAGGTCTGAGCAGGAGCATCGCAGAACATTTTGCACGTGTGCATCCACTATTCAAATGTGCGCGTTAAAGACAGAGTTTGTTTACGAGGGTGTCACGCACATGTCCTTGCAAGCGCAATGGCATTGCTTCTCTCTCTCCGGTGGGACCCCTCCTAAATCTGCCCCCTCCTGTGGATTTGTCAGCTTTCACTATTGTGTGTCGCGACACTGACACTAGATGATGTCCTGAGCAGACAAGGTTGGTGTGGTCCCCTAGAAGGGCCCCTGGGTATTTAAGAGTGGGATGTGATGGACTGGGGCTCCGTCAGTGCCACTTGAGCCTCCTGCCAAGCCTCACTTAGGACACCGTGGCACCAACCTGTGACAGTGATGCTATGAGATGGAAAAAGTTGGAAAAAAAAAAAAAAAGAAAACTGAAAGAAGGAAGTAGAAAGAAAAACAAAACATGTATGACTTGTGGCACAAAATATTACCCATATGATTGTTACTTTTTCCCCAGAGACGCACCACAGCCTGGTGTTTCAGCTAAAATGCATTACCATGGTGATCCTGGTTAAGAGGCTTACATTTGGGCCCATGTGGATAGTTGCTGGGGGGACACTCCCATTGCCATGGCGATGACTACTGGGAGGACACTTGCATTGCCATGGTGATGATGGCAGGAGCGAGGCATGCCAACCAATGAGATGATGGATAGATGCCATGCAGGAGGTGTGAGGAAAACGTGACTGGAATGTCCGTTTGCCGTCTTCACCGTCACGGAGACTTTCCTTAAAATGCGTCTTCGTACGTGGTCACGTCTGCGACAGCCCAGGTAGCTCCCCTGCAAAAACACGGATTAACGCTTTCACTGAAGGTAAAAAAAAATTAAAAATAAAAATGTTGGGGAAAAAAAGAAAAATGAATCTACTGTACTGTAAAAATTAAAAGGAAAAAAAAAATAGTGCAGATTACAGATTTAGGATTGCAGATAACATGAATTATGCATAGGAGGCATGCAAAGACGGAGCTTCGAATTCAAAGCATGAGGTAATGCAAAATACATCAGAGAAAGACTTACATTCAGTCACTGGTAGAGCAAGGTTGGAGCCAATTTGTGTCAGTGTTTGTGCGCGTGTGAAAAATGCATGCTGCCTAATTCTACATTCCACTAGTGATGATAACAATACAGATGCAACAAAAGGCCTTGGGGCAACAATCTAGTGATTTTGCCTCAGATAATAGCTAAAAAGTCCTTTCACCTGCCTCCCAGCACACAGAGGGTGGGGGGCTGATTTGAGGGGCGATGGGGCGGGGTTTGGGAATCAAGGGACCTTGGTGGCCCAAAGGCATCGGCCCAAATCCAAATAAGCGCAAGTGATAAAGCGCAAACGAGGTGCTGTAGGAACAAATTACTCTACCCTGATTTCCTTTCTCAGCCTCATCTTGCTCCTGTTCCTGTAATGTGGAACAAGATATTCACAAGAAGATCAATCTCAACAACCTCAAGACCATTTTTATCCATCTTTAAACTCAATCACATGCAGAAATCAGTGATGTAAGTTCATTAAGTGGGAAAACACACATGCACGACTTTTCATTCGGGAAAACGGCGCTGCAGCTTTTAACTCCCTGCATCGTGCTACAGCTGACAGTTCAGCAAAGATAAAAGATTTATCTTTCTTCTTGTAAGAGTGACACACAATTCACCAGAGAGTGAAGGTGTTTGTAACGCATTCAGGAGTGTGTCATGTCAACAAATTTGTCTCTGCGTGGGTAGGAGCACCTGCCAGATAGTGTCTTGTGGCACAGAACATGCACATCCCAGTCTTTAGGAACACAAAGGCAACACTCAAAAAAGAGCAAGCAGCGCTCTTGATGACATTAGTTGCGAATTTAAAATGCACACAGAAATCAGCTGGGTAGAGATCAAAAACTGGGGCAACGGACTTGTGACACGAACCAGCTGAACAACGAAATGAACCAAAAGGACAATGCGATCTGAGGAGAGGTGATGAGTGGAACGATAGACAATTGGAGGCTGACTGGAGAGAAACTGAGAGACAAGACCAGAGAACATGGACACAGAGAATCATGTGGAATGAGCAACTGAATAAAACAAACACAAAGAACAATAGAAAAAACAAGCACGGCTAAACTAACCGATACAAAACAGAAAACCACAAATGAGAAACTCCGAAACTAAGAACTGCATCTCTGTATGCACGGAGCTTAACTACCCTAATAAAGAATATTGAACTCGCATCAGAGTATACTCTAGACAGCTAGTCCATGCTAATTTTGCTAATTAGTAATACAGGATGCTAAGGATTGATCACAAAGTCACCTCCATACGATTTAGACATCAATTCTGTTTCATAGCATTTTTTCTTCTTCACATGCACTTTTAGTTTCATCCCACAACAGCACATGTTCTTTTGAAAACAAAACTTCATTTTGTTGCTTTTGGAGTAATGAGTACTTCCTGTCTCAGGGTTGTTTCAGCCAGTGCGTATACGTTTCACTGTGAAAAAATGACATTCTCTCACCAGCTTCAGTTAGCATCTGCACAAGGCCTTTTTGCTTTTGCTTTAAAGTTGACACATCACAAAGCCTGTTCCTCTCTGGGACACACAACCCGTCTCCTTTCTGAACAACATAAAGGCTAGATGTTCCGTTTGTATACTTAGATTTGCATATAATTGTTTGAACATATGAACGTGGCAACTTTAGGCATCTAGAAATGCTACCCAAGGATGAAACAGATTGGTGGAGGTCCACAATTCTCTTCCTGATTTCTTAGCTTATTCCTTTAGATTTGTGTGCGCGTATTATCTCATCCATATCTACGCCTCCCTTTAGAATGTGTTGCATATATTTTAAGGAGTGTATACCTCTCAAAAATCTCCAAAGATTCTCTCTCTATTGCACTGTAAAAAACTGTTTGCCCATGAGATTAAGAACAGAAGATCCATGAAGCACGGATTTCACATTCATTATAGCACAAATTATGTCAGTTTAAAATGCATTCAGTGCCGTCTGCCCTCATTTATAATTCCATAAGAAAGCAGATGGCGTTTTGTGAGTGGTTACTATAAAAATCTGATGTTACTCCTGCAAGATGATAGATACTGTAAGGTCTTGAATTATTAAAAATACTCCCTTCAGATCTCAGCTCTGGGCCTGCTGATTCACTCAAGAAAATCCAAGGGAAAAACATATATAAAGACGACATAGTTAGTCTTTATATAGCGAGGAGAACATTGAGTAAACACCCTGGATCCATTGCCTAACAGACCGCAGTTTTCAAAACTCAATATTCATACATTTAAACATTTAACTTGCAACAATAGGAAAATATTCCATGAATAATTAAATAAAGCTAATATGCATAGTGAAGAGAAATTCTTTATCTGTAATCCTTTTGTGATTTTGTTGTACATTTCCATAGACACGGCCTTAGGGAAACCAATATGTGTGGATAACACCTTTAAAGACACCCCAAACTGGCCCAGCCCCTGAGGAGACCAATAGAAAGCCGTGTTACCAAAGTCCCTGCAGAGACAACAACCCATGTGAAGTGTGAAACCCCTCGCCAACATGGATTTAAGTTTTCAGAGATGTACATCAGAAAGAATGGAAATATTCGGGCTGAACAAAAAAAAAAAAGGAGAAGGAGGAGAATGAACGGACAAACCGCTGTTTGAAAAATATTGTTCGATGCGGTGGAGGGATGGTGGTGTTTTCATTGCTGACATCAACATAAATTTTCTTGGCACAGTTCGCCTTGCCCAGCGTGGGCCCAGCACTGGGAAACTGCAGAGGAAATTCTCCAAGCCGCAAGGGAGAGGAATCAAAGAGCCGAGGTTCGGAGACCTCTAACACACTGAACTCCGTGCTGACCCCGTGGCTCTCTAGCTCACTTGTGCGCACGTAGCAGACACATGTAGCGATCGGCTCATGTAGGTAGCTTACAGGATGCAAAGAGTGGAAGGTGAGCGCATGCAAAAACGGCACTTCTTCAGCTCCTGGTCTGAAAGCGTCGGGGTTGGTGTTTGGGAGTATTGGCATCTGCACAAACGAGCAATTGAATACAATTTGTGTTTGATCTCTTCATGTTTTTGTTCTTAACAAGCTAAAAATAGATGTAAAAATAATAATACTGGTATTTATCCAGCTACAATAATCTCTTCAGACCTTAGTTACTCTTTGTGTAAATCCAGTGACAAAAGTAACACCGTGGTTGTTTTAGTCAAAGCCTCATAGCAGCCCATGCTCAGCATACACACCGAGGCTGAGGTAACGATGATGTAATTAGCCCTGATTTCCTTGAATCTGTGGGTGATCAGGAAGTGAGACATGGTTGGTTTCATCTGTACCTTCTGAGAGCGGACGCGTTCACGTATGAGCGCACTGTGCCGTCCAGAGTTGTTGGGGACTGTACAATAAATGGCCGGCTCCATTCTATATCCCAGTGAGTAACCTTTCCAAGCCGGCGCCTCTGGAAAGAAGAACCTGCACAATGGTCACTCATAATGAGAAGCTCTTCCACGCCACCACACAAACTCTGACAATTTGAGCATGTGCAGCGTGAGCAAATGCCACAAAACGCCAAAGACATTTTTTGTTTTTTTGTTTTTTGGGAGGGGGGAAAGGGAGGCGGATTGTTTTGCGAGTACCGCGCCACACCTAATAGGTTTTGGTTTGAGATTCCTCAACCAAGAGACCATTCTGTTTTTAAGACACCAGGTGAAAGGAGGGGCAGCTGGCCGGACCTGAATGAAAGCTGTTCGCTCTGACCCCTGTATGCGTTTCTGTGTAGCTGGATTCACGTTTGAGGGTGCGTGTCAATGGGCAGAGTGTCCAGCGAGGGCATAGGGAGGGCATGATGAGTGGATAAAGCAACTTTGTGAGATGCCAAGACAAAAACGCCTCAGTGTGAGAGGAAGAGTCAGAGGTGAAAGAAAACAAGGGGGTTTACAATACTGCTCAACCATGACATGTTCAAATCTTTCTTTTTAGCGTTTTTTTTTTTTCCCCGTCATGCTCCATCACCCCCTCCTCATTAATGGGACACCAGCAACATATTTTAGAGTGAATTGTTTTAGACCAACTGTTCAAAATGGGTTTCAGTTTTTTTTGTTTTTTTTTTGCAACTATGAAGCTATGAATATTTAATTTGTGCTACTCCAAACATAGCATTTCTTTTAAATAACAGAAAAGTGTTGTTTCTGGTGTGGGGACACTTTATATGAGTCACCTTTTGCAGGAGTAACAAGGTCCCCAATCAGAGCTCTGAACAGATGCTAGGGCCCACTGAGGTCTGTCAGAGTGTGTGGACTGTTTTAATCCACTCTGCTGGAAGTCTCCTCTGTAGGATTGTGCGCGTGCGAGCTGTGTGAATGTCTGGAACTGTGAGCACGATAAGCCACAAGCAAGATAAAAGCTTCTTTGGATGATGATGTCACAGATTTTTTTCCCAGATATTCAGCCGTTTAGGTCAAAACGCAGCTGAAAAGAAAAAAAAATGCCTAAGTTGCAGTTATGCTTTTGATCGTCTGCGTGTGTGTGAGAACATTTGAATGAGATAGCTGCAAGATTTGGCAAAACAATAGGCACGAGGGTCCAAATAAATATCTGAAACGTGGGAATTGCATTTTGGATTCAGCCCTCTTGATTCACATCTGTAAGTCTGTTGGGGTTGTGTCTCCACCAATCTTATAAACCAAAAGACTAAATCATTTCACCACTCTTCTTTGCAAAAGAAGAAAAGTTAGTTAGGCAGCCAGGCCAAAAAGTTCAACTTTAATCTCATCTGGTCAGAGCATCTTCTTCCATCCACAACATTGTATATTGGACAATGTCCTGTAATGTCAATTTTGAATATGTGATTTCCAGTTTGGAGATTACGCACTACTTTGTGTTAAAGGCCATGAGTACATTTACTTGCTCTCCGCTCCATTATTGTGGAAAAGGGAGGTTGACTCTAGGTCTCCAAATAATACAATTAAAGATTGACCACAGGGTTCAGTGCTGCTTATCAATACACCCAGCAGGGGAGCAAATGCTTGCTCAAACCAGGCCCTCAGCTTTCTGCAGCATGAGGAGTGGCAATTTATCCTATCCTATATAAAGAAAGAAAAACGGTAAAATAACACCACAAAGAAACAAATATCTGGCCGTCACCGGATGCTGGCAGACACATTATCAATCAGCGCCGTTGCAAAGACATAATCCCAACTCAGTGGAAAGGACAGGTGTGTTTTAATATGAACTTCCCTGAGATGCTGTGTTTTTGCTGATAGCGTAGTTATACTACATGGGAAACTTGTCTAAAGCAGAGCCAGACTGAGAGATTGGACTTTCCAATTTGGGCCACAAGGCACAATAAACCAGGCCTCGACTGTGCAACAAAGTCCCAGAGCTCTACCCTCTGACTGACTGGTTCGCCACTGACCGATGCTGTGCCTCGCTCGCTGGCTCACCAGCTTCCAAAAACCCTGAACGCCAGAAACCTAGAGGCTAAAAACTATCATACATAATAAACACTGGCCCCCGGGCTTGGTGTGTGATCTGATCATATGAGTGTTCTCTGTAGAAAGACAATGCGACAGACTGCAGGGAAGAAGTGAGCGTCAGTAAGCGAGGCATGTGTCGGGAGCTGCAAGGGTGCCAAACAAAGTGGAACAGAGCAGCCGTGTGCATCCTTCTGTTGCCCGGTGTGCAATGCTCTGTTGGCCCTCAATTATCCTTCAGGAAAATATGAAATGATGAGAATGGTTAAAAATGATAAAATGCCATTGAATTACACCAGTGATGTAGATATCAGGTTGAATACGTCATAACCTTGCTTCGGTGGTTTAGTTGAGTTGTATCTCCGTTCACTCTCTCAGTTGTCAAGTTTGACAAACTACAGGCACTCATCAGATTTCTTTGCAAAGAAAGCTTTGCTTTCATTAGTTTTGGAGTTTTGTCCAATGGTAAGGAAACCTCTGGCTGCAATACACTCTGCCAAATGAGTTGCAGTGGCTAGCAAGTTAAAATAATAAAAACACTACTCAACCATTCTGAAGACAACAGACATCTGGATGAAAGTTCACTCACTTTGAAATATTTTAGGCAGAAGTGAGAGGAGGCAACAGGTGAAAGCTGACATGAATACATAATAGAAGTTTTTTTTGTGATTTTTGTCCACAAACTGTTAATTGGAACCACAAAAAGAGCACCTTGTCTGAATTATCAACAAGTCATATCAAAGCAAAGAGAATGGAAGATGACATTATCCTCGCATCTCATCACCCATCTCTCTTTTGGAAGATCCACAGCTAAAGCAAGATGTGCATCGGTAAATATCAGAATTCAAACCCAACACCTTATTGCTTCATGGCAACAATAGCATCCGTTTATTTTTGTATGTTAGTAAAGGCTAATAAGTTGTTGAAAAATAATAAGAAATAATAAATGCTTAAAATATATTAAAGCATTAGAGTGCCCATTTGATTTTTGTTGTGAGAAATTAAAGAAGACTAAAGTCAGCAACAAACAATTGTGGGACTTGGTTCCATTTCTTTTATTTATAACTTACAAAAAAGCATGATAAAACGACGTTGCTCTTCATTAACTCCACCAGATCTTTGACCTCGTCTCGAAATCTGATTCGGACGTTAACACGTGACGATTGAGGAGCCCCGTTCTTCAGCCTGCGTCCCCGTGGAGCTCCATGGATGTGTGCGACAGAGGGGCCCAGCTAGCTGCAGGCTGTCTCATGGACCCGAGAGGGCCTCCAAGAGGGAAAATAAGCAGTTCAGCAGCAGCTGGACAAACGGGCTATTATGACAGGTGGACGGCATACGGACGTCAAACACACAAACTAATGGACTGACGGTGTTACCCAAATACACAGGTGGACACAAGATACTTTTCCACATGTGGATGAAAAGGCACCTGCCCTGATAGAGGGCCTTAGATAAAGTCGAATAGAAATTCTTTAAAAAAAAATAAAAAATCTGTCTTTATAGCAGATGAAGTCTACATAATACTGCATGTTAGAGAAAACAATTCGTCAAATGGGAACACAGAGGTGGGTTTTAAGACATGGGGCATGAAACGTACTTTTAAGAGTGAGTATCCATTGTAGGTCTAAATGAGCTCCCCTTTACAAGAGGTTCGAGGTTGGGCAACCGCACGGGGGTGTTATCCCCCACTCTCTAAATGCAGGCCTAAAATGGCGGATTATTTTTAAGTCAAAGAGACAAGGGAGCAACTGGAGGGTTTTGAAAGAGAATCGCGGGCAGTCGGGGTTTTGTTTGGGGTACGCCGGGCCGTGTTCTGTGCTGACATGCTCAGTTCCACTTGGTTCCACTCAGATAGCCCACAAGAGTTTTAACACACTCAAGCATGCACTAATTAAAAATCCACACGCTGCATCAATTCGGCACCAATCGATGTGCTTAATTAACTCATCTATACATCACTGCGGCGCAAGACGGATCCTAATTTTTGACACAGCCAGCGCAGGAATATTAACTATTTTGCTTGACTTTAAAACTTCACAGGATATGTTACGGAAATATGATTTGCATGACTAATGTCACCCAACACTTTCTGTTTGATTAAAATCATTATCATTCATCGGGGTTTTCCTTACCTCAAATTGCAGTTCGTCTTGCAGGAGGTGTGGTGTAAATTATATATAGTAGTTCATATCTCACCGCTTCCCTTACCTAATTAATTCACCCTGAGAAACTTGAGTGAGGGAATAGTTTTATCCTCTGTCCCTGGTTATTATCAAACTGCCCCCTGGAATATTTTCTCACCTCGGCTTGGTGGGGAACTTGGGATTCTTAATACAACCCCTGCTTCTTCAGGAAGTGTTAATTTGATAGCATTCAAATATCAGAGGAGGCAAAAACAGGCCGTTAATAATTTGTGTGACTTTCCTAAAAAAAAAAAAAAAAAGTGTTTTTTTTTTTTTTTTTTTTTCCCCCTGTTTTTCCCCACATGAAACTTTCTTGGAGCAAAAACGTAACAACTCCAAGCTGAATTTTACACTGTCACCAGAAGAAAAAAAAAAAAAAACATGTTACATGTAGAAAATAGCAATAATTAGATGTGCTTACAAGTCACATCTAACTATACAGATTTAAGAATCTTAAGATTAAAATATTTAATAAATCTAACTTTTAAAGTTCAGACTGAAGTGCTTAAAAAAAAAACACAAAAAGAAGATTGCATGTGTCGTCAGTCGTCTTTTCTTCTTTGTCCAGTGCTTCGTTCAGTCGGATGCCGGGGGCCCCCGCTCGGTCTCTGCGCTGCTGCACAGGTCAGCTCCCCTAGAAGCAAAGCTGCAGCTTTCTCTTCTGTTTGTTGAGACAAACCAGAATGGAGAACCTTGAACATGACCTATGAAAAGACCCTTTTATTCTCAGTTCACGAGGATCTCTCCCCTCCTTTATGTCTTTCTCTTTGTTTAACCCTGAATATTTGCTGAGTTTCTGCTAAAAGTCCAATTAGGTTAATTTGAAACAGTCCTGGTGAGAGAACTTTATCTGTTTTATTTTCTTTTTTTCCCCTCGGAGCATCAGAGATAACTAACCTAATTAAGACTCGACTTCTACCTCTGTCCTCTTTGAGGTTGCAAATTAAGAAAAGAAAAGGAAAACATGTCATAGATTAGGTCTGAGATTAGATTGCTAAAGCAAACACAAGAGGGAAGACAGCATCTTTAAATGGCTTTCAATTGGTTAGTTCTCTTCCCCTAAGGGCTTTCGCCACCTTCGCCCTGTAAAAGACAAATAAGAGGTACACCAATTGGTGTCTTGGAAAGATATTTATACCCAATGAACTTTAACATGTTTCTTTTAAACTTCCCATAATTGTTTTGGGATTTTATGTAATAGACCATGACAAAGTCACACATAGGAGGACAGTGTTCCTGTCAGATGAAACCAATGCAGGAATTTACTTACCAAGTGCTAGAAGTTGTGGTTCATGTTTGTAATGAACGAGAAAAAGCTTTCAGTGTCTAGAGAGGTATATCCAAAGACAACAAAGAAATTGTTTTACAAAGTAGAAATACACTGAACTTTTGCACATTTTCAAAATGCAAAAACATTCAAGAGGCCTCAGTAACTTTGCAAGACAAAGTCACAACACATTTCTTGCTATTTCACGGCAGATAATGCGCTCGGAAGAGGGACGATGTGCTGCTTTATCCACCTGTGATAGCGCAACGTGATTAATGGTGTTTTTGTAGAAAAAGGCCGTTAGAGCTTATCAAACTTGTGAAGCAACATGCATGTTGTTCCGTTCAGCTGAGTGACACTCAGAAACACACAAACACACAGAGTAAACACAAACAACAGGCCTGCTGAGTTTGGTTTACTCCCATCAGCTGGCCCTGACCGGCCACGCGGACCACCCCGACTTCTCAACTCCCTCTCTGTTGCCGGGACAGGATGGGGTGTGAGAGACAAGGGGGTGGGGATGTGAGGAGTGTGGGGGGGGGGCTACATAGGGATTTGGTGGGAAGAACTGAAGAGGGGGGATGGGTGGAGCTTGGTGTTTGGGTTAAAACCAAATTAAAACCCAATCAATGAGAATCTCTCAAAGCCCCTTTCAAGCTAAAACCTCTTGCAGAAACCATAAACACCTCTACCCAGACCCTCCTCAGCCCCACTTATGGACCAAACTCACTGTCAGTTTTCCTCCAAACCACAAAAAGTTGGCTTCATTTCACATTACAACACAGCGGGGATTAATTCCTGAACAAAGACAAGTAAAACCAACCTGATTATTGAGTCTTTAGGCATTAATAGATTTGTGTTTGCAGGAGCTGTGCAGGGCGCCTGGAATCGGTTCCAACATTGCATCATGACTGCAGACAAATTTAGAACAGTGACACATTTAAATACTGTATTTCTGTTCTTCATGACAAAATACAAATTAAATTTGCAATCACGTGAAAGCTATAAAAACTCTTGCAGCTGGCACAATTTTCCTTGTGCTACTTCTGAAATCTTTGCGCTATTTCAATCGTTCAAGCAACAAATTGTTAACTCTTTCCAGTCGTGATGGCTCTGACTTCTGCCATGTAAAACCCTTTATGAATTTTGGAATATGTAACTGTTTCCCAACTATTTTCCCCATAAAAATAAACAGGTAGAGCCTCTTGTGCTCTTGGCTAAGAACTGCCATTTGCTTTTGGCTAGAAAGACCATCCATCCATCGTCTACACACCACTTATAGAAGCAGGGGGACAGAGTGGTCATTGGGCAAGAAGTAGGGTACACCCCAGACAGCTCACTCGTCTATACCAGGCTGACATAGAGACACATAGGACAAAAAGCCATGCACACACACATATGTCTATCAAAGCTACCAGTAATGACTTTGGACTGGAGAAAGCCGGAATACCCGGAGAGAACCCACACATGCACAGGGAGAACATGCAAACTTCATGCAGAGAGACCCCAAAGCAGGGTTTGAACCCAGGACCCTCTTGCTGGATGCCAACAATGTTACCAAAGACCCGTCAAATTCTACATGGGTTCACAAGAGCAACGTTTCATTCAGTTTTCATAAAATTCTGCTTTTTCCTCACCTAAACTTGTCATCACTTGTTCTACTACTTAGATTCTGAGCTTCTTGGTTGAACAGCTTTTGCAAAACAAATTCTTCCTAATGTCACTCTTGGCTCAACATACTAAATCTTTCAAATATATACATCAAAGGTTTATTTGTACTATTTCATGGTTCTTAAATGAAAGTATCTTCAGAAATTGATTCTACAAGACTCGGCAGCAAATTTTTATGGACGCCAAAACCAGATTAGGTTTTCAGGTTCTTAATTTCGTCTTCTTAAGCTTTTTTGCCTTTTGACCCCCTGACACACCAGATGGAAACATTTCTTCTGCACAGTTTTACATAAACTTTTTCTTTTTCTTTCTTTTTTGCAGATTTCAGGTAAAACTTAAAGCATTTTATTATTTCTGCAAATTGTCTCATCAATTCAACATGTAGCATTGAGACAGCAAACTTCTAGTTACTAAATGCATTTGCTGACTAAACTGGTATTACATTTGAGAAGGCAGTATTAAATATCTTAAATAAACATTGTAAATCTGTTTTTTTGTTTTGTTTTGCTACGATGAACAGACACACAAAGAAAGAACTGTCCAAATATTTGTGTGTTGCTCCGTGCAGCTATGCATTCACAAAATGCTTCCACACACACACTCACACATATACATACACCACCTGCTGAAGTAGAGACCGAGAGTCCTCACTGGCTGAAGCCTAACAGTGGGGAACAATTAAACCAAATCCCAGCCTTTGATCACTTGGTCATGTGAACATGACAGGTGACCATATGGCTGATAAAATGCAAATGGTAATTGGTGCTTAAAGTCTCTAGATCCATAGTGCAATGAGAAACGGGGAGAAGAAAGGAAACAAGGCAGAGAAGTCATTTGATAATTCAGTTTGAATGTGTCCTCCCACCACTCACATCCGAGATTCGAATTTGCGTGTTTCCTTTTTTCTTCTTCTTTGCCTTCTAATACGCACCGACTGTCATTTGAACCCCCTTTTTTTAAGTCTTTCCCCTGCAAAGCAGTCATTTTGTATGAGCCGTGCATAAAAACCCATTCATGCAAAGCAAAAGAAGAACAAAAAGATCATCAGACTTTTACAGCTGGACAGGCAGACAAGAAGGAAGAGGGGCTTAATAAAAGTCAGCAACCACAAACAATGGGTTGCAGATGCTGGAGCTGTTGTTTCTGAACAGTACACAGGGGTGAGAGAATGGAAGGTGAGGTCACATACATATTTGTGGCAGGATGCAGGAGAATGAGCCCACTGTGTAAAACTGGGGAACGTCTCGCCGGGTAACGCATGCACTCACCGACTGCACATGCAAGCACAAAAACAAATGCACACAGCTCAGAGAGGGGATAGTGAGGCCCAGAGGCAGTTTCTATCTGCAAGCAGCAGGGGGAGCAGCTCCACTGTTGTTCTGAGTGGACCCAGGCCTGAGGCACAGGGCTGTGGACTTTATTTTTTTTTTTTGTGGGGGGGTGTTTGTTCAATGCACACACTTACAAATATGCTCAAAGGGAACATGGGATGGGTGCAGGAAGAAGATAGCAGCAGAGTACGGAGTGGCTATTAGTGTTCTGTTCACTGACACTTTCTTTCTTCTGTCATCCTTTTAGTACAGTTCAACAAAAACGAGGACATATTCATAAAGACCCAAACCTGGAAAAAATATAGATGAACATGTTCCCATCTTTAACCCATCAAGCCACACTGATGGGTTAAAGATCAAAATATTTACAAATGAAATAAAAGGCTGAAAAAGTAGAATTCTTCACATTTTCTTTTTTTTCTTTTTTTTTAAATCAAAAGCAGGTAATTCAATTAACTTGCATTCTAGTGTTTGGATTAATAAATAAGCTTTATTCCAATTGTTGTAGCACTGTGGATCCAATTTATTCCAAAATAAGTTTGTTTATATTTTTTTATTTTTTGACAAATTGCTCAAAACTCCTGGGACACAGCTGAGTTTCAGAGCTGCTGGGAGGCATAGATGTAACGGTTTTCACTGTGGTGAGGAAAAATGTCGCCCAGTGCAATAGTACACTGCTCAAAAAAATAAAGGGAACACTCAAATAACACATCCTAGATCTGAATGAATGAAATATTCTCATTGAATACTTTGTTCTGTACAAAGTTGAATATGCTGACAACAAAATCACACAAAAATCATCAATGGAAATCAAATTTATTAACCAATGGAGGCCTGGATTTGGAGCCACACACAAAATTAAAGTGAAATGTTCCCTTTATTTTTTTGAGCAGTATATTTTTATTTTTATGTGTTCAGAATATTGTTTTGATGACAGTGAGATTCCACTTTGATAAAACAAAAAAAAGGAGCGACTGAATAATGAGTATCTTCTTTCTACAGTCTTTTCATTGTATATTTTTTTATATTTGTATACGACAGCTCTAGCTTTACTCCAAAAACATTAGGATAAAGACTTCCATAGACATATGCAATATAAATGTATTTACATTCATTGTCAAGTGTATGTTACTAAACTTTGTATGCTGCCTGGATATATATATATATATACTGGTTTCGGATTGCATACATTTAACCTCTTAGTTTTCACAGACATCCATTTTAAATGTATTTAATAATTTCATTTAATAGGATTTCCAATTTTATGAAAGCACTTTTAAAAATAATGAGTCAGTCAAGTTGTTTATCAAAACATCTCAGATTACAATTAATAGAAATCTCACTTTTAGAAACAGTAGAGACATGTGTTTTTTTTTCTTTCTGTTGTAAGTTTGTCAACTTTATAATAAATTACTGACCACACTAACAACACAACGCTGGAGATATTTGCAGAATAGAGCCACGGGACAAATTTGCCTACTGCGTCCCAGTGTGTCGTTAACAGACGGCTCGCGAAAAAGATATTGTTTGATTGCACTTGTTCTTGTTTGAGAGTCTCTCACAACCATTGCCGGTTTGTGTGCTTGTCCTCTTTGTACCTCCTTCACAGTTGTGTGAGGACACTCGTGGTTAATGGTGGTTAACAGCACAAGTGTTAAAGCATCCAAATGCAGACAATTAAAGAGCCGCTCGGCCAGAAGAGATGGATGGCTGGTGGCCGGTGCGGAGAGGGGAGAGCCTTTCATTCAGTGGCGCGCACTCTCCTTTCTTATGCAATGTGTTGGGCTGAAAACAGAGCATATAACAGGCCACTTCGCCTCAAGGGCCGTTTCTGGACACGCACAAGCCAACCGCCGGCGTCGGGTTGACCGGGGTTTTAAAAAGTTAAGATGTACTGTTCCTACAGTTTATATTCTTTTAATGAGATGCCATAGAAAGCTACCAGAGATTTTTCTGGCTGCACTGAGCACATGATAATGCATTGCTGCTCCATCCCCCACCTGTTGCTTTGTACTGCAAAGCAGCTTGACAAAAAAAAAACAAACAAACAAAAAAAAAAACAATATATATATATACCATCTTTTCCTCACTTACAAAAAAGATTTGGCTGTTTCAAAACATTTTCATAAAAATACCCAAACCATCTTGGGGAGGAAACTGGAAAACTATCCCCCAGCACTCTGATCTTATGGGTAGCTGTATTTTAAAAAATTATACTTGGAAAACAAGTCTGTGAAGCTGCTGATTCTAGGCTTTAAAAAGGGGTTGGGGGGAAGGGAGGGTTGGGTGTTTGTAAAATTGGCTTTTTTGAGCTTTTTTATCATGTTATAATGTTAATCCCTCATCTCAAACGAACCTGGAGTGTTGTTCTGATTCTGTCATGCATGTTTGAGAAATGATTGAATCCCTGGCAGCCATTTGGGGTGCCTAAACGCTTGGCCTCACAAAGCTCCACCTGAAGTCACAAAGAGTTGGAGCTTTCTTAAAGAGACAGAGGTTCATTTCAAACTGACAAACTGCAAAATCTAATTTCTTTTATGTTTTATTTTATATATACAGAATTTTTATAACAGCTGAAGATAACACATTTAGTTGGTTGTGCTATAAAATGACACCATGTCCCTGCACATAATATTTCCAGAGCAAATAGCTCAACTAATTAAGCAGATATAACCAGCTAGCCTATTACTCTACTCAGAATTAAATTACCACTAAAGACTGTGTGTTACTTGATATGTTGTGTTATTTTTCCACATCCACTAACCTTCAAATGAAAGCCAACATTATGGTGGGTCTGGTTGCCTATACTGTGTCAGTACAAATTTGCTTTACAAGAAAAGGGATATTGGAATATTTGTCATGTTTTATAGTTGATTTATTCAATAAAAGCATAAATAACTCATATATCGTCAGGGGGACAAAGAGGACAGGTTGCCACAATTATTAAAGACAATAATTGTGGCAAAAATTAAAGGAAAAATTGTACTGGAGAAACATGACGAAGGTTGAGGAGGGCAGGAGAATGACACACAAAGAAAATCAAAATAACAACAAGAGGCTTATATTATTTAACTTACAGGAACACTAGTTCAATTCCTTGCTTACATAAATAGTGAAAGAGCCAATCACAGAAAGCAACCATTTCAGTTTATTTATAAGGACAAAAAGAACTAATCAATATCCAGAAATATTACACACAATCCAATTCAAACCATGCCATCATTCAGTGCAGTCAAAATCAGTTTTCACTGTCAAACTGTACCAAGTCAGCTCCACACGAGTGAGCATGTGGCGACAGTGGAAAGAAACAACAGCAGTAATGATAATAGATGTTTTTCTCTTTTCTGTTAAAAAAAAGCAATTAAATCATGTTATGCATTTTTATTTTCAGGTGAATACAGAGAAACTATTATGTTTTTACTCAAGGTTATCAAACTGCTGGGCTGTTGCCCATGTGTTTGATCTTGCCGAGGACCTTATGTGCCTAAACATGCAAACCCACATCGTCAATGAAAGTCTGATGAAAGTTTCCAAAACTTGGCGTAGTTTTTAAACATGAGGAATGCTTCACAAAACTTGAGGTCTTTTACATTATTAATTGTTCTTTGTGAAGGTTGAAACAAACGGAGAGAGAGAGAAAAAAGAAGAAGTTAGGGGAAAAACTCTGGGTGAAGAATAGATGACGGGACACCAGACGACATCACATCAAGTCTGATTGAAGCGCATGCTGTCCCATCAATCTCGTTCTTCATTTTCACCATCACTCTCTACTCCCCGCGGAACAACAGACCAGAGTAATTTGCCACCGGCCTTCTGTCTCTGTTTTTGCACGTCCCTTTCCTCCCCCGCCGCCCCCACCCAACATCACGACCCATCACCTTGACCAGCGCCGCAAACCCGAGCCGGGCCGACCTTGGCGTACCCCATCGGCCATTAATTCACAGCCTTTCTTGTCCATCTCTTCCTCAAGCGCTTCATCTCTCAACCCCATCTCCCACAGTTTGAGTCGTATTTACACTGGTGTGCACTTCTGCGCGTGTGTGTGTGTGTGTGTGTGTGTGTGTGTGTGTGTGGTCTCCCACGGCTAGGGAAGCGTGCATGTGTCAGGTCCAATGAAGGTGACACCTTACGCCTCGTGCCGAGATAATGAAGGCTTTAACTTTACAACTCAAGCATATCAGATTGCAGCACCCCAGTCCCTCAGACATGCACCCACTACATGAGTGATCTGAATGGGTCGCCACCCTCCATTTAATGTGCACTGAGCAGTGTGCACTGTAAAATATGCCAAGAGGCTTCATCATCATAACCATCACTTACTGCTGTGTGGGATTCCGGCTTTTCGTGGTAGTCGTCTGCGCAGGGATACGACTGTCTCGATCTGCAGGCGAAGAGCAGCGAACTGCTTACCAACTGTCACAGAGGGGCGAAGGTCGGAGGTAAACCGGTACTCTCTGTAACCTCGGACCACGGGAGAGTCAAGGAATCAAAAAATTATTTAGATTCTTTACAACGCAGCTGAATGTAGTAAGGAGAGAGAGAGAGAGAGAGAAAAAACCCTCCATCTAAATTCCCTGACTGGCTCCCTTCTATCCTTTCTCCTCAACTCACCTTTTCCCTCCCCCTTTTATTCACGAAGGGTTCTTTCCATAATAAAAGGAACCTGTGGAACTAATCCTTGCAAATCTCCTGTGCTCTCTGTCCTATACCTCCAGGCAACACAGCGCACCGAAATCCTCCATTTGCATGCCTAAACTGCACTAACTGTGAATAAACCCTTTTAGCTGCTAATGTAATAACATCTCCATTTCAGGAAAAAAGGAGCGGGGGGTTAGCCAGCCCCTCAGAGATTCGAGCAAACTCACCCCTCTCCCTCCTCTCCTCTCCTCCTCTCTCCAACCCCTCTCTCTTTTCCACTCTCATCCCAGCACAATAGGCCCAGCATACAGATGCATCCAGAGGCCCGCCTTATCAGCCACATCTTGTTAGGGTCAGCTTTGGGAATGGAAGCAGAGACCTGATTACAAGCAGATAAGCACAAACCCACACACACACACATATACACTGATGGCAGCTGCAAACCAGCCTCACTTCACCTTGAAATTGGACATCTGAGGATTTAAAGCCATGTTTTTTTTTATGTATCTGTTGAGAGTTTTTTTTTATCATTTTGTAACATTTATATCTCTGATTTTCCATTAATTTACAGTATTTGAAAACAATAATACTGTAAGTTAAATTCTGAAATCCCCACCCACCACAAAATATAATTTGTTTTTACCTAAAAATTGTAAGAAAATAAAAGAAAAACTGATTTAAATACAGAACAAAAAAAACAAAAAAAAATTGGGAGGACCTCTTTGATTCTCTCATGCAACATTGACATTGCAGCCATAGTTAAAAGAAAGTATGATACGATCATTTCAACAGTTTTATTATATAAACATTTTGGTCTTCAGGTTAAGAATGTTTTAAACTACATAATCAATCTGCTACCCCTAATCCGCCTTCACGGTTACAGTTATTGCAAAACTTACTGTCTGATTTAACATTTTACCACGTAAATGTTTGTGCGTCACCATTATTTACATATATTTAAATCAAATGTAAGAAATAACAAATTCAACAATGTCTTATTACATAAAACGAAGCTAAAGGATCTCAACGGCACAAAAGAGAAAGAACTCTTCGTTCAATATTAAGGATTTATCCATCTGGTCTTCACCAGGTTCTGAATTTGTCTACGTCTTATGTCAAATGAACAAAACAACAACCCAGAAAACACCGAGATTGCTCTCTTCTAGCTACGCTGTTACATTCTTGTTTGAAAGAAAAAGATTGAGCTTACAGAGGATTGTTAAGTTGCGTTGTTTAAATCTCATCTGGTGTCCTCCAGGGCTCCGTCTTGGTTTCATTACTTTTTTTATTTTTAATCACATGTATTTATTATGGGGTCAAAAAAAACAAACAAACAACAATCTCTTTTTTTTTTTTTTACTGCTACCCTGAAACCGGTCAAATCTGCCTGTCTTTGAAATCAAAAACAATAATTATGCTCAGCCATTAGTAAAGGCTGAGTTCAGTTTTGTTCTTTTGGGCAACAGATTAAAGGCCTTTCGCTCTGTTGCTTCAAGGAGGTAAATGTTGGATGACCATTAAGTTCTTAATTCAAATGACAGCAAAATCTTTATGTCATCCAACCATTCACCTCTGTACGTCCTCATAGGCTCAAGGCCAGACCGGAGGAAGCCTTTGGTGCAGCATTTTAGATCTGCTCAAACCCCTGGAATCTTAAATCTTCTCTAAAATAACCTGTTTCCTTTTTTCTATTATTTTAGTTGAGCTTGATCTTGTATTTTTTTTTTACTTTAATTGCATATTTTACATTTCATTTGTCTTATTTCTTATTTGCTATTTTGCAGAGTATTGCTACTGCTTTTGCGCACAACTGTAGATGTTTACTTTTGATTTGTTCAGGACTTTGTGGTTTTGAATCTGCCTGTTTGCAAATGATCTGGTTCTGTACTACATCATCTACTATTAACTATTTAAATCTAACTTGAAGAAAACATGGACACAAAACATGAGAAAGCCTAGGAAATTGTTAGTCTTCACCGTATACTACATGCATTTAAGCATTTAAATTGGATGCACTATTTACCATGACTGTAGGCGTTTGCTTTGTTCACACAGACAATCTGACGCGTACTGAGGGGTTGGGAGCATTATTTTACAGAGTCGTATCAAGATGACTGTGAGAATACATTATAAAAATTATCCCCTCAAGAGTAGGCAGAAAAACAGATGCCAGGATCTGATTTTAATTGTCCAATTACACGGAGTAAGACTGTTCCAGCCCACCCCGAACAAGGTTCTCCTCCCCAAATTCTGTTTTCAGGAAAGATCCTTTTTTTTCTTTTTTTTTTCCCTGTGAATCAGGGCTGAAAGAGTGGAGGTAACTGAGACATTGCACATGCTGCCTCCTCTGAGAGCTGGTGTGCACCACCTCGCATGAATAACATTAACATCAAAGAGAATTTCTCTGAAACCAGCTGATCAAGCTGCATCATATGTTGCAGTGACAAGCCTATAACAAACACCACTCTTTCTGCTTCTCTCTTGCTTTTTGTTTTCATCTTATTTCATCTACCACACACACACACACACACACACACACACACACACACACACACACCTCTAACCTACATTGGTATTCTCCTAGTATAAGAAGGAAGATCCAAACGCTTCAAAGAGCCAATTCCAGTACTACCACCCCTACAACAGCTTCTACTTACAAACAGCTGTGTTGAACACAAGTGCTGCTGCCATGCAGCATTCAAATAAAAGAACCCTGAAAAAAAAAAAAGCAAATATAACTGGCGTTACAAAACTTGCTACTAAATGTTTTCTGCTGACCCAATTTATTTCTATTCATTCTTCTTTGCCTTCACTCTTTGTTTTCAATTTCCAAATTTTACTGAACCTCAGGTTTCTATATTTACGTCTCAGAACACACGCATTTATGTGAAAACATGCGCATATATATTGTTAAACCCAACAAGAAACGGACCTTTTACACACACACACACACACACACCTACACACATGCGCACACACGCACGCACACACACAAGCGAGCAGAACTGGAAAGAGGAGGAACAGCTTGTAGCTCTGCCACTCATTCACCCAACCAACCCAACCAACCAAATGCCAAGCAAGCTTCAAAAAAAAAAAAGAAAAAAAAAAGAAAAAAGAAAAACATAAAAAAGATGAACTTATTGAGGTCTCTATTTCCATGGCAACACAGAATAGTTTTGATGATGTTCCTTCCCAGTCGGCAGGCAGGGCTTGGCCGAATCACGGCACAGATTGGTGCTCCGTGGCTTGTTACTAAGGGCGGGTTTAGAACGTGCAGACAGAGAAACAGAGAAACAGAGAGAGAGAGAGAGAGAGAGAGAAAGAGAGAAAGAGGCGCAGATGGTTGGAAGAATTGCCACTTTGAAGAAAACCCCAACCCACACTCACAACTGAGTTCTGCAATATTGATTTGAATGGATGGAGGGGAAGAAAACCTAGTGGCCTATGAATAAGTAAGTAATGGTTAATATGGGCTAAATCAAAAGCCATTCAAACTGAATTGAATATGTGTTCTCAATGATGCAAAGGTCCAGTGCGCCTTTCTCTCTACATGAGGGCACAGTGAACCACGGTACTGAAGCCTCCTCGTGTCATGTTGCTAATATCCTCTATCTGACAAACGCAGAATGGAGACAGAACAGCAAAAGGGGGAAATCAAAGATGAAAAAATCTTCTCTGAATGAATCTCAGTCACATTCAAATGAGCCAAACCTCTTTGGTGAGAGATTTGGTGAAATATTAATTATTTTTCCGCATTAGAAATGCAAACGATGTATTAAAAATGGGCTGTTGATGGACAGAACCAGTAACCAATGTGAGTATCACAGTGGTAGCACCACTACTACAACTTATTAGACTCCTGCAATGACTGTTTGTGATTTTTGCTCTGCTTTTATAGTTCTAATTACAAATTTCTTCACAGCATCTGAGAGGCTCCAGTTCCTTTTAGATAAACATCATACGGACATCAGGGGTTTTAATTTACTCAGCAGGAGGAGTTGTGCTAAAAAACTAAAAAATATATATATATATATTTTTTTTTTAATAGGAAGAAAGAAAGAAGGAAAGAAAGAAAGAAAGAAATAAACTCCCCAAAAACTTCCTCGTCCCTCTTGGCTCTCCTTCCCAGAATTTGCTCCTCCTGCCTCATCCCTCTACAGAGAGGAGCACAACAAGCTGTGAGAAACGGCGCGGGAGGACAGGGCCCTGCCAGGCCCCGGCTAGCGGTGATTCGTGTTCGACACGGCAACACCGCTGTTCAGACAGGCACAGCTGAAGACGCCAGGGTTGATGGCATGGCATCACTTACAGTAGCGCAACTTCCCTCTGTCGTCTCCGCTTTCCTCACCTTTTTTTATTTATTTATTTATTTTTTTTTTGCCACTGCCATCCCCCGCCTCCGCTCGTACCTTCTCTCTGACCCCACAACCCCTGAATCCCCCCAGCGCACGGCGACATGGCAGACAGGCAGCCACGCAGACAGGTGACCGTAAACAATTAATCAACATTGTGACACCTCTGCATCTGCCAGGCCCAATACAGGGAGGGGAGCTGTCAGCTAGCAAAACAAAGCAGCCCCCGACACACACTTTACCACACACACGTGTGCATGTGTGTTTAGCAAGTGGCTCAGAAGCACATGAAGAATGCCACTCCAAAACGGCAGAAGCTTGTAGACATAAAATATTTACCACACACTGAACAGGGAGTGACATGACAATAAAGCATTAAACTTTTTTTTTTTTTTTTTTTGCAGAGCTTCATGCAATGTAATGCCTCTTGGCAGATCTGGTACAACATCATACATTTCCATAATTCAATATTAAAACATTATTTCTCATATTAATTTCCACTATTTTAGATTCTTCCAGTATCAAGAGGAATAAGCAGAGGATTTCAGTGAATATTATTATTATTTTTTTTTTTTGCTAAAATAAAGTTTCCCTCAAGATTGAGTGAATTTTAATTGGAAGAAAACCAGCAAAACGACGAGCTGCCGCACAACCACGGACACATGACCCACCACTGTTGTTGCTATATATGACACGCAGGATACATTTGGGGTCATAGGTCATGCTAGAGGTTGGGTGCATCTGGAAAGTATTTACAAGGCTTCACTTTTTCTACATTTTGTTACTTTACAGCCTTCTTCCAAATTGTATTGAATGAATCTCTTTCCTCAAAGTTCTACACACCAAAGCCCCACTAACACAATTTAGAACATTTTTGGAGTGCTTTGAAAATGTATCAAACATAAAAAACTAAACAACCTATATTTTTACAAGTATTCACAGCCTTTGCTTGATGAATCTCAAACTTGAGCTTTTTCCACTGATCATCGTTGAGCCGTTTCTGCATCTTAAGTCTAGTCCACCTGTGGTAAATTCAGTTCATCATAGCAGGTTTGGAAAACAACACATCTGCCTATACGAGATCCCAGAGTTCACATCAGGTTGGAGGTCAAACACTAAATCAAAGGAATTGTCTGTAAACCTCAGACAGGATCGTATTAAGAAACAAATTGGATACAGAAAAAAAATCTGCTGATTTGAAGCTCCCAGTGAGCTCAGTGACCTCCATCATTAGTCAATGGAAGAAGTTTGGAAGTAGCAAGACTCTAGCTGTGCTGTCTAAACTGTAATCGGTGGAGAAAGGCTTTAGTCAGGGGAGGTAACCAAGAAGGGGAATCAGGCATTGTAATCATAAAGAGACAAAGATGACAAACCCTTCCTTTTATTCCACTTGATTCAAAATGTGAGTACGGTCTGTTATCCCACACAAATGCTTCCCCGGTGTTGAGGATGTTTTTCCTCCTGTGTCTCCATTGTCCTAATCCAGCGCCCCCTTTGCCCTGAGATTGTCCTGCAGGCTATGGAGCAGAGCAGGGCAGCATATTCATATGAATGAGCACAGCTAATAAGTGATGAATGTCACAGCTGCTGGTGGCTTTTTGTCATTTGGGGACAAGGACAATATGGAGTGGTGAGGTCAGAGGTGGGATATGTGCTGCTAAAGTTTAACCCGATGGATGTGCAATCTGTCAATGAAGAGAGGTTAACCCACGGAAAGCTGCTCTTGAGGCTACAATGAAAGGACTTACACGATTTTAAGCTTGTCAATTTTTTGAGTCTTGTTTACACGTAGATGCAGAAGAGCCGAGCGTGCATGTCCGCAAACACTCCTGGGGGTTGTGTTAACACTGCCACAGAGCTCCCAGAGTTCGCCAGCCTTTTGTTTCAAAGGGTGGTGTGTGTGAAGGGGGTAGAGAAGGGGTATGGGGACGGGAACGGGGGGGGACTCATTACATTACAATCTCAATGATAAGGAGGCTTCAGGGGGGGTGCGTGAGGCCACGGAGGAGGAGGTATTGTTCCTCACTCCGTGCACACCTCTGTTTTTGCAAACCTCCAGGAAGCGCAGCCTTCTGAGACGAACAGAAGTCATAAAAGGATAAACGCTCACAGTCAGAATACGTAGGCATCGGCAATGCTCACCTGGAGGGGCGAGGGAGGGGAGGGCAGGGGAAAAAGAACAGGAAGGGGAGGAAAAACTTACTTAGGTTTAGATTAACCTGCCATTTTCATAAAGGTAATCATTATGCTGCCAGTGGGAAACTTGTGGGATGAGAGCTGAAGGGAGAACTCGAAGCTCTCATTGGATTCTGTTTGTTCTGAGCAGAGCAGAGTGGCCATCAGTGTGAGGGGCAGGTAAGAGGGAACAGAGGTGGGTGAGACGTTTACCGTGGTTTTTTTTATTGGTGGGGGTAGTTTAGGGGGCTTGTTTGGTGCTCGGGTTTGACTGCATCTCACACATCAAATTGAAGCAAAGTGTTACACGTGAATGTTGTGACAAATGAGACACATGACAGAAAGCAGGAGTAGGTGAGAATTGGGAAACGAGGGGAAGGTTTCCCTGGGGAATCTGTGCGTGTCAGTGTGTGTTGGTACATATGTGTGCAAAGATCGTGCTTCTGTGGGGACGATTTATTCTCCCTGAAAGTTATGAAGTAATATTATGTTTTCAGGTGACTTCAGGGAAAAGCTTCCTACTGTTATCAGTTTTCAGGAATTTGTCGTTTGCATGCCATGTTTTGGTCGATTTAAGTCTTTCATGTTGCTCGCTGCGTTTCAGAGTCTCAATGGAGATGAGAGTTAGGAAGTGAAAACGGCCTGGGAACTTTAACTTTAACAACTTTAGCAAAGTTCCCAGGGCCTTTGGAAGAGAAATTAGTTCCACAACATCAAAGATTCACCACCATGCAGAACAGTGATTATGAGGCTTTTTTCCCCCCCTTTTTTAATTGATACTTTGGTTCACGTCAAACCCAACTAGAGTTTGATGTCAAAAATGTTCAGTCTTATTCTCACCTGACTAAAGCAAGCGCATGGTTCCAGTTAAAGCGTTAAATAAACTTTGCACATTTGCATTTGTGGTGACGGAATATACTCTTTTTGAATTGATCCCAAACAACCAGCTTTCATGTGGAGAGTGTCTGGTGGTTGTTATGGAGACTTGCTTTTCAGTTCTGGCTCTTTTATTCTTTAATCGCCAATTTGACATGGGCAAGTTTATGAAACTAGCCACATCTTGTAGACATGTGGAGACTTTTAATGGTCAACACACATCCGTTAGCGTGTTTTCTGTCATTTCCATTTTGAAGAGTGACCAGAGTAAATGGGTCTCCCTGTTCCATCATAAATGAGCAACAGGCAAATAGTAAGTCAAAAATTGCTATTTGAGTTTAATTCACAAAACAAGCATCTTTTTACATTTATTTTATCATAAATGTGGCACAGATTTGGCCTTGGCGATTATATCCAAACAATGATTTCTTACTACAATAAATGTTAGCAGGTTCATATCACTTGAAAGATGCATACATTTTAAGGCCTTCTCACACATTTTTACCAGAATTTCCAATAAGGTTTTAGATTGTGTGGCATTGATCATTGACAACTTTTTATTCTTCCTGCTAACTCCAGCCAAAACGGCATGAATAACTCAATTATGCATTTAGTATCAAATCCTTGAAGGTCATGGTATCTCAGTTTGGTAGCTTATTTCAGAAGTAACCTGTTAACAACAGTGAAACCGTTCTAACTAGATAATACCAGCAAAAGATGTTCTGGCTGCATGCTCCATCTAAGACTCAGTGGTATTCCAGCTGCAGTTTAGGAAAAAATCTCCATATTACTCTTTCTTCAACATTTAATAATCCTGATGTTGAAATTAATATCACTCTATAGATGTAGCCCTGGTCCCCAGAGAGCTTTTTGTTCATTTAAATTAAGATCCGAGGATTTGTAAAGGTATCAAACTGAGTGCAGATCAGTGTTTGGTGTGGTCATTAGGGTCCAGAAGACCAGTCAGTGATGAAAGACTATGATTAGAAATTGGACAGCGATCCCACTTGCTCATAAAAAAAAAAAAAAACGTTGACCACACTTTCATCACCTCACTGGCTCTGTCTCGCTGCACTCCTTTAATGTTTTGCAAATGCCACCAGGACCTTCTTTTAAGCAAAGATTAAAAGATGACCAGAGACCTTAGACATGTTTGAAACATAGCTTTATTGGTTTTGAGTCTGTTTGTGGGACTCAGCGCGAGTCATCGCTTACAGGGAATAAAGCAGTCGGTAAACAAAGTACAACCAAAACCTGCGGCTAACTTGCCCCGTGAAGTGTATTTGTGTGCGTGTGTGTATATATCTACACGCATAATGCATTTTTAGGCATATATATTTGGTACTAAAATGCAGGTGAATTTTGACTGAAACTTTATTTTTTAGTCCTCTGGACCAATTTACGTTATGTTTATGTATTTCATAATAAAACCGACAGGATTCAAACTCAGACGGTATTCATTTAAGGAAAGAATGGCCTTCCAAAGCTAAATCTAGAAAGAAAAAAAATAAAATAAAGAGTGACTCAAAAGTAAATGTATTGGCCTGACACTTCTACCTCCCACCTGCTCTGGCCTGCTAGGACAAACATTTAGGCTGCCTAATTATCCATACAGATATAATTGGTCCACCTCCGTGTACAGTGACCCTTGTGTTTTTTTTTTGTTTTTTTTTATTGTGTGTGTGTGTGTGTGTGTGTGTGTGTGTGTGTGTGTGTGTGTGTATGCGTGGGCACACACACGCGTGAATGCGTGTATGTGTGCAAATCAAGTTTTCACCTTGACAGCCCCAGCTTTAATTAAATTAAAGCAAAGGTGTTAAATCTGTTGATTGTCACCGTGAGCGGGTGAGGAGCACATAATACAATGCATATCAATGCAAACATGAGTGACTGCAGTCCCCCAGGTGTCAGCCAAATGAGTGTGAATATTCAGCTTTTTCCCCTTCACTTAACTCTCATTTCACTCTGATGACATTTTATTAGCCGTCCCTTGGCAGTGCCATTAAGCCTAGCAGTCTGCTAAAATATGGCATGTTTGTACTCTTCATTCCATGCAAATGCAAAGAGATGCAAATCTGATTAAGGACCACGACATTCCTATTTTCCTCGGGTTGTGATGTGGGTTTGGTGCACCAAAAAGATTTTTGCTAATATTTAAATAAATAAATAAAAATAAAAACCAGTCAAATTTGATTACAGTTGTCACAGTGAATCCGAGCAGCATGCATCCAAATCAAAAAGATAAGTTTCACCGGGAGAAAATTTAAGTACTGGCATGATCTAGCCAATGTCCATAATTAAATCCGACTCAAAATCTTGTGGAGCCCACAAGAAATCCCCTCCCAGTTTGAGAAGTAACTTTGGCGAGGTAGAGTTGCTGTAGTTCACCAAGTCAACACATGACAATGGACTACAAACAAAGATGAATGTTTAATCATAAAGTAGCAAATCAAATAATTAGTTTAAGGATGTGAAAACGTGCATCTAGTTGCGTATTTATAGATGTTTCTCTGTTATAGATTGGCTAGTTATATTTTTTTCCCCATTTGGACTGTATGTACAGGATAAATGTCTCATTAACTTTTAAATCAAAAAAGCATTTTTCCACTTTACTTTCTTTACTGTCTTACCGAGATGGAAACGGCAAGTTCAATGTTCCTTGTTGTTAAGGAAGGCTTATGTAGCTAATAATTTCACATATTCTGTAGTCAAGGATAAACACAGCCCCTTCTAAGACTGCTACTATTTAACCGAAGAAAAGATTTTTTTATCAAAATGGATAAAACTAGCACGTTTTTTTAACCCCCTTTTTAGTGGTTGTAGAAATATTTAAGCTGGAGCCTTTTCCACCCACAGCCTCCTCTACGTATTCACCCAACTTCTGTTGTTTATGTCAAGGCAGACTTAAACTCACTCACTTGTACGGCCAATCCCTTCCTTGGACAACCTCTCTCTTCCTCTGCGCTGGATATCGATTTAAATGAAAACAAGTTGCCAATCCAAATAAACACCATGTCAAGTAGCCATCCAAGCAGACAGAAATATCAGCCCAGCATGATACCACAGGGCAAAACACCACAGGGGCACCGATGCTCCTGGAACCCCCGGGGGGTCCGCAGAGGCCATCGAGGTGCATGCATGTGTGGACACGGGTGCACATACTCTTATGCTCAGCCATGCATGTATGAGTGACTAATCATGTGTGGTCTTGTGACCCTGTGCAGGACATTTATCTGGTCAATAAGTGCCGTCGCTGTTATTGTAGGCAATGTACTGTAAGATAAGCAGTTCTGAAAAGACTTGATTTGCTCATGTGGGGGGAACCAGCAGATCACCTTCTGCTGGTAACAGGACATGACATGACTCTGTGATGACCTTTCTGCAGCTGTGACAGCCATGTGTTCGTACAAGACAATCCAAATGTTTAAAGGAACGCATACGACTGCGATTAGCATTGCAAAAAAAGATTTTGCTTAACCGGAAAGTAAGATGCAATGGAGTACTAATTTGTAAACAACAATCACACTGAGATTCCTGGTTCGCTGTGGTTTGCAAAGGTGTTCATAACCATTGAGCATATGTGTTCAAAGTAAAGCCAGAAAATTTGGTGTATTTCATTTAACTTTTATATGATAGGCCAACACAAAGTAGAATATAACACTGAAAACACAAAACAAGAACCTCAAAACAGCTGCAAGTCTGTTGTGATAAGGTTTTACCCGCTTTGCACATTTAGAAACTGAAAGTTTTGCTCATTCATTTCGCAAAAGAGCTTAAGATTGGTCTGCTTGGATGGAGAGTGTCTGCAAAGAATACTTTTGAAGTCTGATTCCCAGTTCTTATTTGACTGGAAGGACAACTGAGATTTTAAATGTTATTATGCTCTTGCTTATGAATTTCAAACTTGCATTGTTGGCTACACTTCAACTGAGCCATTTCCATGCATGAAGTTGCTTTGATCTAAAACATTCATTCTGTTGTTGTGTTTAGGGTTGTTGTCCACCTGGAAGGTGAATTTTTCACCCCTCAAATCTGTTTGCAGCTTCTCTATTAGATGTTTCTCAGTTTTAGTAATTCCCTGTATTTTTTTCTCCCTCTGAGCCAGTGTTTCTCAATTTCGGTTCTCGCGCCCCGCCCCCTACCCTGCATGTTTTAGATGTTCCCATTCTGCCACACACCTGGATTGAATCTGTGGGTGATTAACAGCCCTCTGCAGTTCTTGATGGCCATGCAATCATTTGAATCAGCTGTTCGGGAATAGAGGCACATCTAAAACATGCAGGGCAAGGCGGCCTGAGGACTGGAATTGAGAAGCACTGCTCTAAGCCAACGTTAACTCTGACTAGCTCAAATTTTTGGTCTGAAGAAAAGTATCCCTAAAGTATAAAGCTGGCACCAAATGGTTCCACTGTGCTAATAGTGCGTTTACAGAGTTGTACCACGCAGGGTTTTCTCCATTTCCAGTGCTTTGCATGTTGGCGCAAAAGTAAAATTTTACCCCATTTGACCTCATGTTTGCCGTGTCCGCTTGCTTTCTTGGCTTGTAAGGAACTTACAGAGAGGAGTTATTAGAACGTTCTTTCAACAATGGTTTTCTTAAGAGGGATCATGTTCATGAATAAGAGAAACATGGAGCGGGAGATCGATAGGTGGATTGGTGCCGTGTCTGCAGTGATACAGGCACTGTACCATTCTGTCATGGTGAAGACAGAACTGAGTCAAATGACGAAGCTCTCAATCTATGTTCCTACCCTCATCTATCGTCATGAGCTTTGGATCATGACCAAAAGAACGAGATTACAGAAACAAGCAGCCAAAATGAGTTTAATCTGCAGGTTGTCTGAGCTCTCCTTTAGAGATGGGGTAAAAAAAAAAAAAAAAAGCTCAGTCATCCAGGAGGGACTCAGAGTAGAGCTGCTGCTTCTCCATGTCGAGAGGAGCCAGTTGAGGTAGCTTGTGCGTCTGGGTAGGATGCCTCCCAGACATTTCCCTGGTGAGGTGTATCCCACCTGGAAGAGATCCAGAGGAAGACCCAGGACATGCTGGAGGGACTATCAGCTGACATGGGAACACCTTGGGATTCCCCCAGAGAAAATGGAACAACTGACTATAGAGAGGGATGTCTGGGTCTCCATACTTAGGCTGCTGCCCTGGCAACCCGACCCCAGATAAACGGATAGATGTACCTTAAAGTTATTTTATTTTTTATACTGTACACCAGTGAGCCTCTTAGCCAGGTCTCCCAGGAAAACATGATTTCATTACAAGGGATGCCTGCAATATCGTTGGTAAATACGTTTTAAAAAGAAGTGCATTGGTTCATTTTGCCACCAGCTTTTTACCAACGCAATTCCATCATTCAGAAGTTTGTTTAGGTTTTAGCAAAAAGAGTCTTGTAAATTTATATAGAAAGACTTTGAAAAAAGTTTCAGGAGCACCTTTAGTGTGACGGAAAATGTACTTCAGAATATCTTTACATGGGTCATAAAAAGAGGCTCTATCCTTGAGGGTGCCCATTTCCATCTGACAGCAGTCAGTTCCTCTTCTTGTAACTTGAGTAAAGGTGATTTGGGGTCAGGACACAAGAGAGCCTCCCTTAGGAATTGTGGGGACCCACAACCCCCTGCTTGTATCTTGATGTGGTCTCCCCTGGCCACCATGAAGTGGAGAGGCCATATTTAATCGCTCGTACCCCACTGAGTGTGAGCACAGCAGCAACGCACTGTGGTCATGGAAAAAGGGAAAAAGAAAAAAAAACCGACAGACAAAACTTGTGGTCTACCGGGTAAAGGGAAACGTGCGCCGATTGAGGAGGGGTTTTCAGCGCCGAGACTCTCGTGGTGTTTTTAAGGTCATGCTAATTGCCATGTACTTACAGCATGCCTTCAGTCCACTGCAGTTCTACTGAGGTGGAAGCAGGAAATGATAGGGGTGAAGGTACAGGTGTGAAACTTTAATTAAATACCACTGCAAAGGTTAATGCATAGAACGAAAGAAGTGCAGCCACTGTTAAGTGGAAGACATTTAAACGTGGCCAAGAATACACCCCTCAATGTGGATAGAGAGGAGGAAGAACAGAAGAGAAAACGCTCCGTCTGGTTCGTTCTCTGAAAAAAAAGAGTACAGGTATCTGGAGGAAAGTGATATCGTAATTGACTCAAACTGGACGATCTTTGTTCAGAAATAGAACTACAATTAATCTATTAAAGATTAGCATTTGGCATAAATAGCCTACTGAGCCAAAGAAAGGCTTTAATTGTCAAGGTCCTAAGATGTTTATATGCACATTTCATTCTCTAAGTGTAAACTAACAGATCATGCAGACCTTATTCATAATATATTCAGTAATATATGGGGGAGTAATGTCTCTTCTATATCCTGAAACTCTTGGTGAGTGTGTGTGTGTGTGTGTGTGTGTGTATGTGTGTGTGTAATGGAGGGGCTTGGGCGTTCATGGGCATGAGTGTGACCCTTGATAATTAGTGCCATCTGCTATATTAGAACACCTCTGGAGAGGCAGGTGATGTTAATAAAGCAAGATGGACAATTTGGCTTGAAATTTCCTGCAAGACAGAAAGACAGAACTTTGCTGTGAAGAAGTTGAATGAGACGTTATGTTATACATGCAAGCCTAGAAAAAGAAATGCTGCACATAGGATATTAATCTATTGTCATTATTAATCGTTTTAATTTTTTTTTTTTTTACAATGTTTAAAATATGCCTGGTTTGTGCCATTAATAAAAAGTATTCGTAACCCTCAAACTTTTTTTCACTTTGTCGTGTTAATATCACAAACACAAATGTATATTTGCGATACATATTGTGAGATGAGGCAAGTTTATTTGTATTGTACTATTCATACAAAGGGTAATTTAAAATGCTTTGTAGAAAGATAGACAAAAAGATAAGCAAATCTTACATTAAAGACAGCCTTCTGTATTAAAATAATATTAAGTTCAAGCCTTTCATAAAAGGAAGGAGATGATCAGATTCATAAGAAATGACTGGCTTGGAAAACATGATGAGAATAAATACATATAGCAGTCTGATATTTATGGGTATGTTACAAAAAAATTATATTTTCAGTACTGGTTTAAAGGTTCAGGAAATCTATATCAATACCTATCTATAGGATATGGATTTTTATTTTTATTTTTTTTTTGCAAATGAATAGCCTGATCAGACCATGGCATTTATTTTGCATTCAGCCACCAACGCATTGCACAACCATCTTTCACTCCAATTACACTGCAGATCCTCCAGAGTACAATGAGATGCTCAATATTTGGGATATTTTTGTAAAAGAGACTCCATTTACTGTTTTAGTGAGCTTAAAGGCAATATATTTCACTGGAATTCATTTTGTAGTATCAGAGTAATGAGGACTGCACACAAATTTATGCCACAAATTTTATATATATATATTTGAAAACCTTTCATTTTGCAGTTATGAACTACTTCATGTTGGTGTATTGTGCACAATTTAAATAAAGCATGAAAGTTTGTGTTTGTAACTCGAAAAATGTGAAAAAGTTGAAAATACTGAATTGGCATTTGCTTGCAAAACACTCACTCATAAATATGGCTTATTCTTTTGAGTTATCATTGGGGAGGAAGCTCTGGGACAAATTCAACACAACAAAGATATCCAAAAAAAAAGAAAAAATAAATCAGCCCAAAACCACCAAATCAAAAATATCTTCACTAGTTTGAAGAAAAGAGAGCGCCCTTTCATCTCACATTAGGCAAAGCACATATCTTATTTGTCTTGGTGTGATATCATACTGCAATGCATGAAAAGAGCACGTGCAAAAATTCCACTCAAAGTGCTGATGGCGGAATTGAATCTCAGCAGCACAGCGGCCATTGTGCGTGATGAACCGTGATGATCCCGTGCAGAGTTTCCGAGCTGCGGTTCTGGTTATTCTCACCCCACCCGAACACACCACTCCACTCACGGCACTAATTGGGTATTCATGTGGTGTTTTGTTTGTTTATCACTGTGTTACCACTGCAAGACTTGGTTCAACACGTCTCATTTTCGTAGCCGACATGAAAGCCAGAGACAGTGGAATTTTCTGCGCTGTATTTATGCCACGGAGCCTAATCTCAGTTAACACAAACTCGTCCCAGTCCTCTTTTGCTCTGAATTACCACCCGCAGTGGTTTTGTCCTCCCCCAACCATCACATCCCCCCCCACCCATTTTTTTTTGTTAAATAATTCATAATGCCTTCAAAACTCACACGTGATGCGCTGTATCTTTGTGGATGTAGAGGAATAAGGTCGAAGGCAGCACATCTGATCGAGTCTTAAGCAATGAGCAACTGAGAGTGATAAATGTTTTTTTTTTTTGTCTTCATTATGTTTTAAATTCATGTTCGCACCATCGTCTTCGACCTTCTTTATATTTTCTAAGAATCAAGCTCACTACAAAGATCTTAAGGACTATATACACCAAAGTGCACATTCCAAATTATCGACCTTTATTATTTTTTCTTTTTACCACACCCGCCGTCTTTGGCTGTTTACAGGGTTTTGAGTTTCGGGGTGTACGTCTAAGCCGCTGCCTGGCTGAGAACTGCATCTGGCCTCTTTCAGTCTCACAGCTTGCGTTTGCTTCCAAACTCCCTCACCTCCATCCTTTTCCCCCTCTCCACTGCCTCCTACTTCTCCTCAGCTTCCATATTGTAACAGCCAAACCCGGCAACCACTGCCGCCATTTTCCCCGACCTAAAAGGGTATGAAACACAATGACACAAGGACTTTTATGTCACAAGTGCTGGGAAGTGAAATTTGTTTTTTGTTTTACTGATGAATAGCAGAACTGCACCAGTTGTTCATAGGAACTGGTTGCAGTGGGTTTTAGGTTGGGGACTCAGAGTAAAGTGGGCTGTAAACAAACGCCTATCCAACTTTCCAGATCATTATTCGTAAAAAAAGGATAGGGAAAATCTCTCAGGTGGCAACAGGTGAATGTTTAGTGAGCCTCTTCTTTTTTTTTTAGCTTTACCTGATGTATGATGAGACATCCAACATCCTGAAGGGATTCATAGGGTTGAATAACATTTCTGAAATCGATTACAAGCACTGGAGTTGGACCGTGTGTGGAGAAATAATCTGTTCTCCTTATGCTGAGTTCTTGATGTATGAGGTCAAAGAAGAGTCAGTGAGTTGAATTCATGAATTCCATGTATTAATATCAAAATGCAGCTGGTTCGTTTCACATGCCACCTTTAAGAGGTAGAAAGACAAAATGGCATCCCAGAACAGTTTCCCACNAATGCGTGTATGTGTGCAAATCAAGTTTTCACCTTGACAGCCCCAGCTTTAATTAAATTAAAGCAAAGGTGTTAAATCTGTTGATTGTCACCGTGAGCGGGTGAGGAGCACATAATACAATGCATATCAATGCAAACATGAGTGACTGCAGTCCCCCAGGTGTCAGCCAAATGAGTGTGAATATTCAGCTTTTTCCCCTTCACTTAACTCTCATTTCACTCTGATGACATTTTATTAGCCGTCCCTTGGCAGTGCCATTAAGCCTAGCAGTCTGCTAAAATATGGCATGTTTGTACTCTTCATTCCATGCAAATGCAAAGAGATGCAAATCTGATTAAGGACCACGACATTCCTATTTTCCTCGGGTTGTGATGTGGGTTTGGTGCACCAAAAAGATTTTTGCTAATATTTAAATAAATAAATAAAAATAAAAACCAGTCAAATTTGATTACAGTTGTCACAGTGAATCCGAGCAGCATGCATCCAAATCAAAAAGATAAGTTTCACCGGGAGAAAATTTAAGTACTGGCATGATCTAGCCAATGTCCACAATTAAATCCGACTCAAAATCTTGTGGAGCCCACAAGAAATCCCCTCCCAGTTTGAGAAGTAACTTTGGCGAGGTAGAGTTGCTGTAGTTCACCAAGTCAACACATGACAATGGACTACAAACAAAGATGAATGTTTAATCATAAAGTAGCAAATCAAATAATTAGTTTAAGGATGTGAAAACGTGCATCTAGTTGCGTATTTATAGATGTTTCTCTGTTATAGATTGGCTAGTTATATTTTTTTCCCCCCATTTGGACTGTATGTACAGGATAAATGTCTCATTAACTTTTAAATCAAAAAAGCATTTTTCCACTTTACTTTCTTTACCGTCTTACGGAGATGGAAATGGCAAGTTCAATGTTCCTTGTTGTTAAGGAAGGCTTATGTAGCTAATAATTTCACATATTCTGTAGTCAAGGATAAACACAGCCCCTTCTAAGACTGCTACTATTTAACCGAAGAAAAGATTTTTTTATCAAAATGGACAAAACTAGCACGTTTTTTAACCCCCTTTTTAGTGGTTGTAGAAATATTTAAGCTGGAGCCTTTTCCACCCACAGCCTCCTCTACGTATTCACCCAACTTCTGTTGTTTATGTCAAGGCAGACTTAAACTCACTCACTTGTACGGCCAATCCCTTCCTTGGACAACCTCTCTCTTCCTCTGCGCTGGATATCGATTTAAATGAAAACAAGTTGCCAATCCAAATAAACACCATGTCAAGTAGCCATCCAAGCAGACAGAAATATCAGCCCAGCATGATACCACAGGGCAAAACACCACAGGGGCACCGATGCTCCTGGAACCCCCGGGGGGTCCGCAGAGGCCATCGAGGTGCATGCATGTGTGGACACGGGTGCACATACTCTTATGCTCAGCCATGCATGTATGAGTGACTAATCATGTGTGGTCTTGTGACCCTGTGCAGGACATTTATCTGGTCAATAAGTGCCGTCGCTGTTATTGTAGGCAATGTACTGTAAGATAAGCAGTTCTGAAAAGACTTGATTTGCTCATGTGGGGGGAACCAGCAGATCACCTTCTGCTGGTAACAGGACATGACATGACTCTGTGATGACCTTTCTGCAGCTGTGACAGCCATGTGTTCGTACAAGACAATCCAAATGTTTAAAGGAACGCATACGACTGCGATTAGCATTGCAAAAAAAGATTTTGCTTAACCGGAAAGTAAGATGCAATGGAGTACTAATTTGTAAACAACAATCACACTGAGATTCCTGGTTCGCTGTGGTTTGCAAAGGTGTTCATAACCATTGAGCATATGTGTTCAAAGTAAAGCCAGAAAATTTGGTGTATTTCATTTAACTTTTATATGATAGGCCAACACAAAGTAGAATATAACACTGAAAACACAAAACAAGAACCTCAAAACAGCTGCAAGTCTGTTGTGATAAGGTTTTACCCGCTTTGCACATTTAGAAACTGAAAGTTTTGCTCATTCATTTCGCAAAAGAGCTTAAGATTGGTCTGCTTGGATGGAGAGTGTCTGCAAAGAATACTTTTGAAGTCTGATTCCCAGTTCTTATTTGACTGGAAGGACAACTGAGATTTTAAATGTTATTATGCTCTTGCTTATGAATTTCAAACTTGCATTGTTGGCTACACTTCAACTGAGCCATTTCCATGCATGAAGTTGCTTTGATCTAAAACATTCATTCTGTTGTTGTGTTTAGGGTTGTTGTCCACCTGGAAGGTGAATTTTTCACCCCTCAAATCTGTTTGCAGCTTCTCTATTAGATGTTTCTCAGTTTTAGTAATTCCCTGTATTTTTTTCTCCCTCTGAGCCAGTGTTTCTCAATTTCGGTTCTCGCGCCCCGCCCCCTACCCTGCATGTTTTAGATGTTCCCATTCTGCCACACACCTGGATTGAATCTGTGGGTGATTAACAGCCCTCTGCAGTTCTTGATGGCCATGCAATCATTTGAATCAGCTGTTCGGGAATAGAGGCACATCTAAAACATGCAGGGCAAGGCGGCCTGAGGACTGGAATTGAGAAGCACTGCTCTAAGCCAACGTTAACTCTGACTAGCTCAAATTTTTGGTCTGAAGAAAAGTATCCCTAAAGTATAAAGCTGGCACCAAATGGTTCCACTGTGCTAATAGTGCGTTTACAGAGTTGTACCACGCAGGGTTTTCTCCATTTCCAGTGCTTTGCATGTTGGCGCAAAAGTAAAATTTTACCCCATTTGACCTCATGTTTGCCGTGTCCGCTTGCTTTCTTGGCTTGTAAGGAACTTACAGAGAGGAGTTATTAGAACGTTCTTTCAACAATGGTTTTCTTAAGAGGGATCATGTTCATGAATAAGAGAAACATGGAGCGGGAGATCGATAGGTGGATTGGTGCCGTGTCTGCAGTGATACAGGCACTGTACCATTCTGTCATGGTGAAGACAGAACTGAGTCAAATGACGAAGCTCTCAATCTATGTTCCTACCCTCATCTATCGTCATGAGCTTTGGATCATGACCAAAAGAACGAGATTACAGAAACAAGCAGCCAAAATGAGTTTAATCTGCAGGTTGTCTGAGCTCTCCTTTAGAGATGGGGTAAAAAAAAAAAAAAAAAGCTCAGTCATCCAGGAGGGACTCAGAGTAGAGCTGCTGCTTCTCCATGTCGAGAGGAGCCAGTTGAGGTAGCTTGTGCGTCTGGGTAGGATGCCTCCCAGACATTTCCCTGGTGAGGTGTATCCCACCTGGAAGAGATCCAGAGGAAGACCCAGGACATGCTGGAGGGACTATCAGCTGACATGGGAACACCTTGGGATTCCCCCAGAGAAAATGGAACAACTGACTATAGAGAGGGATGTCTGGGTCTCCATACTTAGGCTGCTGCCCTGGCAACCCGACCCCAGATAAACGGATAGATGTACCTTAAAGTTATTTTATTTTTTATACTGTACACCAGTGAGCCTCTTAGCCAGGTCTCCCAGGAAAACATGATTTCATTACAAGGGATGCCTGCAATATCGTTGGTAAATACGTTTTAAAAAGAAGTGCATTGGTTCATTTTGCCACCAGCTTTTTACCAACGCAATTCCATCATTCAGAAGTTTGTTTAGGTTTTAGCAAAAAGAGTCTTGTAAATTTATATAGAAAGACTTTGAAAAAAGTTTCAGGAGCACCTTTAGTGTGACGGAAAATGTACTTCAGAATATCTTTACATGGGTCATAAAAAGAGGCTCTATCCTTGAGGGTGCCCATTTCCATCTGACAGCAGTCAGTTCCTCTTCTTGTAACTTGAGTAAAGGTGATTTGGGGTCAGGACACAAGAGAGCCTCCCTTAGGAATTGTGGGGACCCACAACCCCCTGCTTGTATCTTGATGTGGTCTCCCCTGGCCACCATGAAGTGGAGAGGCCATATTTAATCGCTCGTACCCCACTGAGTGTGAGCACAGCAGCAACGCACTGTGGTCATGGAAAAAGGGAAAAAGAAAAAAAAACCGACAGACAAAACTTGTGGTCTACCGGGTAAAGGGAAACGTGCGCCGATTGAGGAGGGGTTTTCAGCGCCGAGACTCTCGTGGTGTTTTTAAGGTCATGCTAATTGCCATGTACTTACAGCATGCCTTCAGTCCACTGCAGTTCTACTGAGGTGGAAGCAGGAAATGATAGGGGTGAAGGTACAGGTGTGAAACTTTAATTAAATACCACTGCAAAGGTTAATGCATAGAACGAAAGAAGTGCAGCCACTGTTAAGTGGAAGACATTTAAACGTGGCCAAGAATACACCCCTCAATGTGGATAGAGAGGAGGAAGAACAGAAGAGAAAACGCTCCGTCTGGTTCGTTCTCTGAAAAAAAAGAGTACAGGTATCTGGAGGAAAGTGATATCGTAATTGACTCAAACTGGACGATCTTTGTTCAGAAATAGAACTACAATTAATCTATTAAAGATTAGCATTTGGCATAAATAGCCTACTGAGCCAAAGAAAGGCTTTAATTGTCAAGGTCCTAAGATGTTTATATGCACATTTCATTCTCTAAGTGTAAACTAACAGATCATGCAGACCTTATTCATAATATATTCAGTAATATATGGGGGAGTAATGTCTCTTCTATATCCTGAAACTCTTGGTGAGTGTGTGTGTGTGTGTGTGTGTGTGTATGTGTGTGTGTAATGGAGGGGCTTGGGCGTTCATGGGCATGAGTGTGACCCTTGATAATTAGTGCCATCTGCTATATTAGAACACCTCTGGAGAGGCAGGTGATGTTAATAAAGCAAGATGGACAATTTGGCTTGAAATTTCCTGCAAGACAGAAAGACAGAACTTTGCTGTGAAGAAGTTGAATGAGACGTTATGTTATACATGCAAGCCTAGAAAAAGAAATGCTGCACATAGGATATTAATCTATTGTCATTATTAATCGTTTTAATTTTTTTTTTTTTTACAATGTTTAAAATATGCCTGGTTTGTGCCATTAATAAAAAGTATTCGTAACCCTCAAACTTTTTTTCACTTTGTCGTGTTAATATCACAAACACAAATGTATATTTGCGATACATATTGTGAGATGAGGCAAGTTTATTTGTATTGTACTATTCATACAAAGGGTAATTTAAAATGCTTTGTAGAAAGATAGACAAAAAGATAAGCAAATCTTACATTAAAGACAGCCTTCTGTATTAAAATAATATTAAGTTCAAGCCTTTCATAAAAGGAAGGAGATGATCAGATTCATAAGAAATGACTGGCTTGGAAAACATGATGAGAATAAATACATATAGCAGTCTGATATTTATGGGTATGTTACAAAAAAATTATATTTTCAGTACTGGTTTAAAGGTTCAGGAAATCTATATCAATACCTATCTATAGGATATGGATTTTTATTTTTATTTTTTTTTTGCAAATGAATAGCCTGATCAGACCATGGCATTTATTTTGCATTCAGCCACCAACGCATTGCACAACCATCTTTCACTCCAATTACACTGCAGATCCTCCAGAGTACAATGAGATGCTCAATATTTGGGATATTTTTGTAAAAGAGACTCCATTTACTGTTTTAGTGAGCTTAAAGGCAATATATTTCACTGGAATTCATTTTGTACTATCAGAGTAATGAGGACTGCACACAAATTTATGCCACAAATTTTATATATATATATTTGAAAACCTTTCATTTTGCAGTTATGAACTACTTCATGTTGGTGTATTGTGCACAATTTAAATAAAGCATGAAAGTTTGTGTTTGTAACTCGAAAAATGTGAAAAAGTTGAAAATACTGAATTGGCATTTGCTTGCAAAACACTCACTCATAAATATGGCTTATTCTTTTGAGTTATCATTGGGGAGGAAGCTCTGGGACAAATTCAACACAACAAAGATATCCAAAAAAAAAGAAAAAATAAATCAGCCCAAAACCACCAAATCAAAAATATCTTCACTAGTTTGAAGAAAAGAGAGCGCCCTTTCATCTCACATTAGGCAAAGCACATATCTTATTTGTCTTGGTGTGATATCATACTGCAATGCATGAAAAGAGCACGTGCAAAAATTCCACTCAAAGTGCTGATGGCGGAATTGAATCTCAGCAGCACAGCGGCCATTGTGCGTGATGAACCGTGATGATCCCGTGCAGAGTTTCCGAGCTGCGGTTCTGGTTATTCTCACCCCGCCCGAACACACTACTCCACTCAAGGCACTAATTGGGTATTCATGTGGTGTTTTGTTTGTTTATCACTGTGTTACCACTGCAAGACTTGGTTCAACACGTCTCATTTTCGTAGCCGACATGAAAGCCAGAGACAGTGGAATTTTCTGCGCTGTATTTATGCCACGGAGCCTAATCTCAGTTAACACAAACTCGTCCCAGTCCTCTTTTGCTCTGAATTACCACCCGCAGTGGTTTTGTCCTCCCCCAACCATCACATCCCCCCCCACCCATTTTTTTTTGTTAAATAATTCATAATGCCTTCAAAACTCACACGTGATGCGCTGTATCTTTGTGGATGTAGAGGAATAAGGTCGAAGGCAGCACATCTGATCGAGTCTTAAGCAATGAGCAACTGAGAGTGATAAATGTTTTTTTTTTTTGTCTTCATTATGTTTTAAATTCATGTTCGCACCATCGTCTTCGACCTTCTTTATATTTTCTAAGAATCAAGCTCACTACAAAGATCTTAAGGACTATATACACCAAAGTGCACATTCCAAATTATCGACCTTTATTATTTTTTCTTTTTACCACACCCGCCGTCTTTGGCCGTTTACAGGGTTTTGAGTTTCGGGGTGTACGTCTAAGCCGCTGCCTGGCTGAGAACTGCATCTGGCCTCTTTCAGTCTCACAGCTTGCGTTTGCTTCCAAACTCCCTCACCTCCATCCTTTTCCCCCTCTCCACTGCCTCCTACTTCTCCTCAGCTTCCATATTGTAACAGCCAAACCCGGCAACCACTGCCGCCATTTTCCCGACCTAAAAGGGTATGAAACACAATGACACAAGGACTTTTATGTCACAAGTGCTGGGAAGTGAAATTTGTTTTTTGTTTTACTGATGAATAGCAGAACTGCACCAGTTGTTCATAGGAACTGGTTGCAGTGGGTTTTAGGTTGGGGACTCAGAGTAAAGTGGGCTGTAAACAAACGCCTATCCAACTTTTCAGATCGTTATTCGTAAAAAAAGGATAGGGAAAATCTCTCAGGTGGCAACAGGTGAATGTTTAGTGAGCCTCTTCTATTTTTTAGCTTTACCTGATGTATGATGAGACATCCAACATCCTGAAGGGATTCATAGGGTTGAATAACATTTCTGAAATCGATTACAAGCACTGGAGTTGGACCGTGTGTGGAGAAATAATCTGTTCTCCTTATGCTGAGTTCTTGATGTATGAGGTCAAAGAAGAGTCGGTGAGTTGAATTCATGAATTCCATGTATTAATATCAAAATGCAGCTGGTTCGTTTCACATGCCACCTTTAAGAGGTAGAAAGACAAAATGGCATCCCAGAACAGTTTCCCACTCCCTTTGTTAGCCTCTCTCTAAGGTACGCCCCAAAGAGGGGGTTACCTAGTTTGTCATATCCTGTAACTGAGGGCGTTTCCTAACATGTCCTTTCATCTACCTTTAGCTTAGCAACTAGCTAAAAGAGATAAGAGGAAAACACAGAATTGAGTTGTTATTCTCAACAACTGCCACACTGTTTTACCTTCCGAGCTACTTTAAAATGACATGGCCTCAATCTGTTGCAATGTAGACATTCCTGTTATATCTATAATTATACAGCCCATCAATACATACAAGTAGTTCCTACCTAAAAATTCCCATAACGTAACGTATATCTATAACATATGTCATGCAGAAGAAAAGAGGCTGTGCAATTAGCTCACAACCCTCATGAACTAAGTAGAAGTCTACAGTTTCTTCCACAAAAGCAAATAGCGATGAGTTGTTGTTGGCTGCAAGTGCAAGGAATCAACTCAGTTAAGAATCAGATTACTTGTGATGATAACTAATAGTAACAGAGAATATTTCAATCTGACTAACATTTAATAATTTTTCTGTTCTGATGTTTGTGTTGAATGGTCCAATCCCCAGTGGAGCCAATATGAGTGAAATGCTACTCATAGCTGTTAAAGTCACATAATTTATTTATTTTTTTACACTTAAACTATAAATAGTTTATAGTAGAGTACTTTGATTGGCTGCCAAAGGTATGTGTGAAGAAAACAGAAGGTATGTAGGAAAAGCACACATGGTGTCAGTGAGGAAAGGCAGTAGGCTCAGTTTTGTCCAAACAAAATTGGACAGGAAATGACCAAATCTGCAAATATACAATATGGTGCGGTAAGGGAAGCGACGGCAAATCCGGTCATTTTGGAATATATTTATTTTGGTGTCTTTACATTTTAAGGACTCAATTGACACGTAACCCCTGAGCTTAAGTGACTGCTGCCTCAGCCTTACTTGATGACAAGTTACAAGTCCGTAATAAAAAGACACATTTAACATCATACATTAGCACAGATAAAAATTCCTTACAAACATTTCTAAATTGGCGCCATAAAATCTATAATTTTGACTGCAAAAAAACCACTAAAACAATCAAAATCTTGGAGGAGCAGCTGTTTATTGACATTTTAACTGTTTATTTGGTTTCATCAGTGCATTCTGGCACAACCAGCCCTTTTAAGAACATTCAGATTTTTGAGATGACCCAAAATGAAAATGAGTGTGACACCCCCTGTTCTAGTTGCTAACCAGTATTTCAAATCAGCTTTAATTTTAAGTGACTTCTTTAATTGTTTCCTGCTTGAATTTATTAATTTAGTGTGAGTGTAGGCACTCGTGAACCAAACTGAGCAGAAAGACCATGGTGATATTCAACATAATCTTCAGAGAGGAGGAAGACTATATAATCTGACATATGCCATAAAAGATGGCAACAAAAAAGGTGGGTGGGGGGGAAATCTTGTCGTTGATGAGTGTGAAAGCAATTCTCCTTACTAAATGTGAAAAGAACTGGGGGAGCCTTTTAATGGTTACACGCTCATCCTCTCTCCACACTAATCTCAACTGCCGCTTCCTCCCAATTAGCAGAGCCTGCGCTGGCTCTTGTCATTTCCTCTCTTTATTGATGAATCGACTTCCCATAGAAACTCTCCGTCTTTCCTATAGAGCCACAAAAACATCAGTTCTACATAATTCTACAGCACCAGAATGCATCTTCTGGTCATCTTTGCTGACCGGCTCCATTTATACAAGTAGATTATACATGCAGATTGAAGAAGCAACATTCAGATGCTGCTCTAGCTCTGGCACCCTGGGTAGAATGGCATAATTAAATGAATTGACTAAAAGGGATGCAATGAATATCCCAACACAGTGTCAGGTCAGTATGCTGCCAAATTAAAGCCAAGGGCCAAAGGGGAGTAAACATTCATTTATCTGAAGTAGGAAAGCAGAAGAATGTTTCATTGTTGATGCAAAGTTTATTCATTGATGTACTGGTAATACAGAGGGATTTATTTATGTGTAGAGGGGTGATAGAACAATATCAGTAACGTCAAAAGTTCCCTTAGCGTAGCTGTGGTTGTCGGCCATTGTTCTGGGAAGGGTCGTGAATTCACTTCCACACTACAGTGGACCACCACCTACGAATTCACGGTTCAGTACTCACAGATATTCACAGATGTAGCTGTGGTCCCCAATCAATGTGAATACCAACAGTCCACTGTACTTTTAAAGGCCATCATTCTACCAGCAGAAAGTATCAAACATTGTAGAGAGAGAATTGTCAAAGTAGCGGATGTCCCAACTAATTCACCCGAAAGTTAGACTGCGCATTGTTCAAAGAGACGGATGTGGAGATTGTTTTAAATCATATTCAACGGCGGCTTAAATAACATCTCCACAAACTTGTCAATATCTTCATGAATAAAAATTAAAACAAAAAAAATTTTCTTATTTTGTCAGATCAATTTGTGGATTACCAGGAGAAATCTGAAATGTGTTTGGAGCAGAGTTCGCCCGCTGCATAAACTGCTCTCAATATCTTCATTTAGTAAAAATCCAAATTAGTTTGTCTCGTATTAAAAGGCTAAAAACAACTTTGGTGCCGTCTTATGAATGCTTAAACCACCGTTATTTTGGCAGTGGCTGATTATTAACATCAAAGCCTATTTGCCTACACAAGAAGGGGAGGTTAATGGTGACGCATCATCAATAATCTTCCTGTATGAAACACAGACTGACGACGGAACATTTGCAGTCAGAATAAGTTACTGATATAAATGTAGAGTGGTTTAAAGTTAATAAAAAACTAGGACAGTATTTTGAAAAGCCTTGGACTCGACATTAGCTTCAGCTGTTAAGACCAACTCATCTCTTAATTGGTCTTTTCCACAAAAACTAATCTCTTGCCTTATATAAAGAAGGCAAGAGAGTTTTCTGCTAGAAGATATTAGACGCATATCATCTAGAAGACTTGTTTAAATTTAGCCCTAAAAACACATTTAAAATGTAAGTTTTTTAAACAAATATGTCCTGTCCAAATGTAGCCCAACAGAAGGAAAGTCAAAATGGTGACCCAGTCTGATAAATCACATCAAGACATTAATAAATACCTTTGAGTTTTGTCACCTTTCCATTTCAAGCCACAATTTCCCATTACTGAGACAGAAGGCCAGGTCGTCTTTTCAACAAATACTTTCAGAAACATACGTTTACAAATGAGAATGGATAGAAAATCTTTAAGCAGAAATGAAGAGACCCACACCAGCATGCGTATGTGAAGACGTGTAAATATAAAAGACACACTGTTCATCAATGTAAAGGAATCTAAAGAAAAAAAATAAATGCAAAGAAATCTAAAGTAATGGAGCGCTTATAACCAACACAGACAATAACCCTCCAGGAAATCTGCTACAATGCTCCACATGGTGTCATTCTCGGCATTTTTCACAGCTTCTTATTTATCTCAACGTAAAGATGTAAAAAGGATGCGGCCAATTTTCCGTTTTCTCGCTGCATTTTCATGCATATGGCCGGCCACACACAAGCAAACAAGAGCAAGTCAGATCTGCAGCGAAGATGACACCCTGGATACGTCCCTCACAGCTGTGTGTGAACATAAATAAACACACAAGAGGAGCATATGATGCTGGAACGCGAGGCTAATTAAGTGACAGACAACAGCTTGCAGGAAGGCGTTTCCAGTGAAACCTATCACCGGTTCCATCAGAACAACAGCCACACACTGTACTGTACAGTGTGCAGGCTGTGTGAGCCACTTGTTGTCAACCTGTCTTTCTGTCAGGGGAAGCTGCATCGACAACATGCATCAACTCCTGGCTTTAATTTCATATCATCTTCATTACACTACCACTGCAGACAAGGCTGGCCCATATACGATTATTTTTGCCTAAATGTGACCCGTATTGGGGTTTTTCAAAATAGTCTGAAGAGCAGACTTTTTTTTTCTTTTTTTTTTTTATTGAACCCGGGCTACTTTCGTATGTGGTTGTTAACCTGACACATATCTAATGCTTTTAAAACCAACATCAGCTGAACAGTCATGTTTAAATTGTAACAGACTTCACAATTGTCCATAATTACAGACTGATGGTAAGATGTAAATTGTCAGCTCCAATTGCACGACTTCAAAATTGGTGCACAGACTAGTATGCGTCATCTTAAAAGAATAGACAGCAAAGCTTCTCTTCATAGACTGCTCTTGTGAAATTTGATGGCGGCTGCATCTCAAAGATTGAAATTGTCAGCCAAGAACTGTAGCTTAAGTGCAACTTAGATTTGCAAACTTTGCATTGGTGTTTCAGAAATCCATTTTGTCATCTTTAAGGGACAGAACTATGCAACATCGACTTTTTTGAGCACAACATCATGTTATAATGTCACCCCCTCATAAAATACAAAGCTGGAGTGTCGCCTTGATTCTTTCAAGCGTGTTTGAGAAATCGCTGCTAAAGGCTTACCAGAGGTGTGATGTTGTGACGACTTCCTGAAGGAGGAGCTTCAGAAAGAGCAAGAGATTTTAAACAGGCAGAACCTCAATTTAAAGACGTTAAATTATGAAGTAAGAATTTCTTTTAAGTCATATCTGATAAATTATATATACTGTACACAAGGCATTTTTGCTGCAAATGAAGGCAATGTATTTACATGATTGTGCTCTATGTGCCAACAAGTAATACTGCCTCTTTTAAAAGGTGCCTCAATCTTAAAAATGAATCGGTATTTTCTGTAAAAGTGCGTTGCGATTATTTGACACTATAGTTGGTCTCAACATTCATATTCTCAATGATGTGACTGTGAAGGAATTAAGTATCACTTAAGGCTCTGACAGGCAACACAAAATCCTTGACAACCACAAACGCATCGCAACATTTTGGCCAATGATTTGTTAGATGTCCATCTTTTTGTCACTTAATCAGCTCGTCTCATTAAATACCTGGTTTACAAGCTGTGCTGTAGACAGGTGCTAGAACGAGTAGACAAAAACGCATCGCAAACCAGCTGCCCAACTCATTTTCTTGAAATCTAAAGAGCAATTCAATCCAATTAATTCACTTCATTAAATCAAATCTGGTCAAATCAATAAATGAGAGTTTGCCTAAAAACTGTGGTCAGATTGCAAATGATTCTTGCAGTACTAACACCAAGCCAACTGCTTGAAATGACCCCAATATTTCATGTTCTTTTGGAGTGCTTGTTAGGGTCCCATTTTGGGCATGCAGAATCTGAAAGACAGCGGTTCACAAAGCAATCTCTGCACTCCTCAAATTAAACAAATTTGCCATTATGGACTCTGGTGGCAAACCTCTGCATTATGATGCAAATACAGTAGTGAAAGACCAGCATCTGCACCCAACAGATTCAGTTCCTGGGCACTTGTATGTTTTTTTGCCAGAGATTCAGAGAGCATCTGCATAAGAAGCGCCCCGACTCTTTTGTTAAGTGCCACTTAAAGAGCACTTCTGGATTACAATGTGTTGTTTAGTCCTGAAATTCGACTTGATCCTGCAGTTCAGCAGAAAGGTGAAGAAACTTGCTTTTGCACATCTCCATCCTCGACTTGTGAACCCCCATACTGCAAGTGTCCCATTAACAGTTCCTCTTGGAGAACGAGCAAAGGAGACGGGCGAGATTGCCTCACAAAAGGCCCTTCTTTGTGTTTCGATGTATGACACAACTGTCGGCCAAGCTAGGAGGAAGCAAGGCAATCAAAAATAATCAAGCATTCACATGAAATTAGGGAAGGGGTAGAAAAAGCTTTGCCAAACAACAAAAAAAAAAAAAACGAAAGAAAAAAAAGAGAGAGAGAGAGAGAAGAAAAATGCTGGATTTCCAACTCAATCAAAACTAGAAATTCAATCAGACAAGATGTGAAAAATAAACAATTTTATGCATGCACAGCCCGGACCAGAAGATTGTTGTTTATAACGTTAAACTGAAGAGGGTTGGAGCGGCTCTATTGTGTAGTGGGCATGCCTCTTATTGGTGAACAGAGCCTCTGCATGTCAAGCAGAGGTGGGGCACTCTCCCGAGAGTCCACTATCACAGCAGGTTAACCTGGCACTGCTTTTCTAAGGACTGATTGCCCGGACCCCTGTAGCGCGAGGTAAACCGACAATTTTCCATCAGCAGGGAACGTGGCTTTATTAGTAAAAGTAGGGGGGGAGTGGTTGGAGGTAACGGAGAAAAGTGAAATCAAGTTTACATTGAAGCTTTAAATGTAATAGGAAGGCAAAAAAAAAAATCAACTGAAATTTAAAAGTTTACCAAAATTTGTTTCTATGTTTGGCACACAGAAATGCATCCATTAAAACAATAAGTGAGAGGGGGGGGGGAAGCACATCTGAACACACTTGAGCACAAACCTTGTGAGTTTTTCTGGAGATGTTCTGCAAATATCTCTTTCAAAGCAGTCAGAAGGCTGCTAAAAACAAGCCTGTTTCTAAAGATGTTGGTTAGTGTCGAGCAAGATTTCATCTTTCAACAACTTTCTGACAGGTGAGAAAACATTACCTGACTGAAAAGAAAAAAAAAAAACAACAACCTGCAGCCTGTGTATCAGAGATGAGACAGCTTCGGCAAGGAGAATCAATAGCATCCCCAGGCTGCAAGTGAATTTAGAAGAGTCCTTTCCTCCAAAGACATTGCATTTTTTTTTCTTTTTTAAGCTAAACGTGGTTAAATCTACAAACAAACCCGGGTGAGGGAAAGAGTCACAACTTAGAGGGCAAACAAGCAGAGCCTTATGGTTTTCAAGGTCTCCATTTGTTTTTCCATGTTCCACTGTCAGGTGCAAAAAGGGGCGAGAGCGGCGGAGAGAATGGCGAGTCGCAGTGGGTTAAAAGGCCACGACTGGGATTATAGCGCAAGTAGGGACCCCATACTGTGGCTTGACATGCCTAGCAGCTTACAGTGCATTTTTCTCTGACAATGCCGGGTCATACACTGTCAGAAAGCATGAAATGTTTTCACACGCATGTTGAAAGACACGTGAAATGTTGAAGAGTCCCCACTTTCGAAGGTTATCTGCCAGGGTATTGCTATTTTTTTAAAATAACGAAATCTTTCTGCAAAGTCAACATTGAATCGCGGGGAAAACACATTTGCATGCCTGTAATGTTTGACCTCAAAGGACATTGCGACATGGTCACATTTTCTTTTTTTCCTGTAGGGGGTTTATGGTTCAGAATGGGTCTAAACTTTTGCTTGATGTACTATTTGCAAAAGTGTTCATACTTTACTATGCGACGGTCCCAAACTTCAATGTATTTCCTCAGGATTTTGTGCGATACACCAAAAATAATATGTTTATGAAGGATACAGAAGCTTATAATGTTCTCTAGATCTTGTTTTTGTGAAATTAAAATGTTGAAAAGTGTGGCATGCGTTTGGCTTTAGTCCGTTCGAGGCAATACTTTAAAGAACCTGCTTCTAATATAGTTAGCAGTGCATACATAGTAGTATATCTCCACCATATTACCCTCAGCATGATGCTGCCACCACCATTTTCTCAGTGCAGATGGTGTGGTGAGGGATTGTTTCCCCTGCATGACTCCTAACTGGATTTTACCTAAAGCTTCCAAAGTAAAAGTTGGCTCGATAAACTTTTTAGATCTTGGATTGCTTTAAAAAAATAAAAATAAAATTGGAAAATGTTATATTTTTATCTTTCCACTTAATGTACTAGCTTGCTTTAGTCTACTCCATAAGTTCCCAGTAAAATGCAAGGAAGTTTGTGATTCGCAAAATGATAAAATGTGTGAGTTAACAGGCGTCTCTTGAAACAAAATGACACATTCTGAACAACTATCCTTCAAGAAAACCTATTTTTGCTCAAATTGCTCAGGCCAGTCTTGCATGGTAGTCACCGATCAGCATGTGGGCCGGCTAATCCTGCCCTCCGTGAGCTCATCTATCTGTCCATTCCGTTCTGAGACATGTGCTAACATGCCGTAATAATCATAAATCTTCCCCTTGGCCTGGGCCACCGCATCCTCCTGATTAGGACCTAAGTCCCGGAGGTATCCGAGTTAAAGCTCATGTTATTCCACCCTGAGCATCACTCCTCCCAGTCTCGCAGCCTTTCCATTAAACGTGCCATAAAATGAGGAGGGAGACATGAGCGGAGTCAGAGCGCAGGGAGGGGAAGATGAGCTGTTATGCTCGGGGAAGCGTTCTCTGCATCTGACAAAAATGCGAATTCTTCTCAGTGTGTCATCTGCATGGCTCCCTGATGCAGCAAAGGATTGTCTTTTATCAACAGCCAGCGATGACACTTTCCAAATATTTAATGCATGGGGGAATTTCTTGCTCAATCTGAATGCGTTTAAACTGAAAACTGTTTTTCCTTCAAACAAAAAAAAAAAGAGCAAGAGACGACCCCCCTTCAGTTTTTTTCAGCAGCCATGAAAATATCATGTCATGAATACCGCTCTTTTTTTTATGTTATTCCGCATCCTCCCGCTATGCTGTAAGCGACTGTCAATGGAGAGTCCAATTTTTTTATTCTCCCCCTCCACCTCCCAAATGTTGGTAGGACTCGGGCTCCTGCATGGCCCCACTGCCCTGTTGATGGGATCTGGGGGTCCATAGCTACGGTTCTCCCAGCCCTGGAGACCTGCAGTGGGAAGTAAACTTAGCCCACTCTCCAAAAGCAGGGCACTGCACACCCATCAACACCTCCTTCACAGGTTTGCAGCAGGAAAACAGGAGACGGGAGGAACTGTCAGTCTGCATCGCAGTGTTGAAAAAAAAAAACAAAAACAAAAAAACGTGTGACGATTTTTTTTTTTTTGGAGTCATGTTTATATTCATGCCTCGCATGACAAATGCGGATCTTTTGGCAATATATGCATAAATGTGTCACAAAGATGAATGAAAGCACAATGACAAACAAGTGGTACCTTGACACTTTTTGTCACTTAAGCACTGGCATGTAGATACCGTGCACTCCATCTGTCAGCAAAACGCCTCTAGTTACTGGATGTTTGTAGAAATAAATGATTACTGAGCTCTTGCAACCTTCAAAAAAGTAATTGAAATCACAAATGAAAAATGTGAGATTGATTTCAAAAAGCAATGTAACAAAGCGAATGTTCTGCAAATGCTTTGAAGGGCGAGGTATCTGATTTTAAAAAAAAAGCATGTATACAATTTTAAAATTATTTTTACATTAAATGCTTTATGCATTTCTTCGAAGATATAACGTCTTTTTTAAAGCAGTTCTAAGTTAACATTAAACTATAGCTGAAGCTGTCTGTCCTTTCAATCAACATTCATTTTCTTAAACTGTGTTCAAAGGAATATTTTTTCCCTCACAAAATCTACAGTCCTTCAATAATAGATAGCTTTAGTTCATGAAATTAATAAGAAGCAATACGTTTTCCTCAAACCTTCTTTTTAGCTCTAGAGTTTGTAAGTGAACATTATGTGTGTGTGTGTGTGTGTGTGTGTGAGTGAGTGGTTGAAATGTTTACCTTGTGGGTGCGTCGTTTGTGGCAGCCATCTTGTGTCCCTGCTATAGAGGAAGGCCCGCCTCAAACCCAACTCTGTTATAGGAAGTGCAGTGATAAGAGCTGGAGTTTGATTGGTTGAAGCTTGAAGTAATTAAACAAATAAAATGACTTGTAAATTGTGCATTTTCTTACATAAAATGTTTGCCTGATATTTTATTATTGATAAATAATTGTTAGTGTTTATTTTGTGTGCAAGTTAACTGTATGTCCTTCTCCCTTCCCTCTTCCTTACCCTGCACTGTGGACTCCTGAGGTGATTGGTCAATTTAAAAAGGGAAGGCGGGGCTTAACCAATGCATAGGCGGACTGCTTGATGTGTCAGAGACTGATAAGGCCGCCATTTTGAAATCTTCTATGATCCCAGACAATTAATAAACCAGCTTTGTTTGCCTCTCAGTGTAACAGAAGTTTATTTTTCATTATCTACTATAACATTTGTTTATGGTTAAAAAAAAACCCACACATATTCAGTTTGTTGTTGGTGTTTTCAAATAATGAATGTATGTAAAAAATAAAAAGTTTTCTTGAATGCACTTTTATAAATACAAAGAAAACTGATTTAAAGAATGAAATAAAGTGAATGAACAAAATGATGAATATCCCTTGCATCCACATGTTGCATGAAAATAACTTATTTTAATCATCCTTATTTTCAAAAATGCTGCTCAGCTTTATGTCATTTCCAGCCAGAGGAAGAGCTAAAGAGCCACATGCGGCTCTGGCACAGCAGGTTGTGGAACCCTGGCCTAAACTATGCAAAAAATAAAAAATAAAAATAAGGGGGGGGACTGAAAAGTTGTTTGGGCTGATTAAATTGGCCAAACCAGTCTGCTTATGGACGAGTTGAACAGGATGTTGAAGCTGAAAAAGTCACATTTCTGATATATATTCCTGGCCTAAATAAAAATAGGGACTGACAAAATGGAAATACTCATGAAAATGGGTGTCTATGCACATCCATTGTTTGTAGCAGGTTTTGACCAAAGACTAGGTGTAGGAGCTCTCATTACTGTAGAGTTTTTGCTGCTGTCGTATGAGTTGGATCTTATTGGCGCCGTCTTTTTGAAATAAACAGTGTTTTCATTGATAGTTTCTGTGACACGTGAACCTTCACACCGCTACTGGAGAAAGGTTTTCCTCTCCTCATTTTTCTCCAACTGAGACATTGTCCATACGTACAGAGAGGTAACTTTGTGTTTTGATTAATACAACAGAATCTATTGAAATAGCTTTGGTCTAACCAAGGAGTTGTTGGGATTCCTGAATGCTGTTCAAATGCCTTCGGTGTTGATGAACGGTGAAAATGTCCAAATTGAATTTAGTCCGACGGTCTCACATATCCCAACTATTTGACACTTGTTCTTGACTTAACTCTTAAGACGGGATGACGTAACGGACGTTATGAAAATCTAAAACTCTCTCACTATAGTTGAGAAGAGACACTCTGTGGATTTTAAATTATCAAGCCATACGAGGGCACCGCTTTTCCATTTTTGTGGCCTGATGCTTAACTTGGGGAAAGAAAAAAAAAAAACCGCTTGCTGGCATTAAATTCAAAGTGAGTAAAATTGTACAATAAATAAGTATTATGTGTCACTGTTGTATTTTTCTGCTCAGTGAAGCATGCTGCTTTCCTTTGAACCTGAAGGTGGACAGCTCATTCTGTTGGCAGCTTCACATGGAGGAGGAGTAACAACGCAACTCATGCAGCTGAAGAAAGAGTAAATGCTAATAAATACATGCATTTCTTGAGTCTTTTTCAAAATAAAGCTTTGAAAAGTGTACTAATTAATTTTGCTCAGCCACTTGTATTCCACAACAAAATCCTAAACACAACCAGTAGCCTTCAGAGGTAAATAAGAGTCATGGAATGTGAAGCTTGGCAAAGTATGAAGGTCACTTTTATTACTATTATTGTTAGTAAGAGAATGAATTACTCACAAGTGGGCTCTTCATACATATTAAATGACTTCTGAAAGGAAGTGTTTATGTTGCATTTCATTTTGGGTTATCAGCTCTGCTGTTTTTTTTTGTTTTGTTTTTTTTGTTGTTGTTTTTGATTTTGTGTGGCCTGTAACATAACAATCCAAAAATAAAAACATTGACATTTGTGCTGTTCATGAGGTAAAATATTAAAAAGTTTAAGGAGTCTAGATACTTTTCTTTTAGCTTCCAGGCACCGTGTGATCAAAGCTCGAATAAATGAAGGCAAATCAGCTCCAAACTGCCAAGCTACACCTGCATACTTGTGAAACATGGAGAACAAGTCCAGAATAATCTGTTTCATGGCCAAGCGTATCGGCTCCATCAACGAAAAATATACAGAAACACCCGGAATCCAACAAGACTCGAGCAGACTGGACATTGACATGTCAAGTGCTAACTGACTGCCTGTCAATACACTCAGTGAGCAGAAAAGTCTCGCACCGTCAGGGGACTCTGAGATACAGGCGAGAGAAAAAAAAGAAAAAAGAAAAAAAAAAAAGAAGGAGGTGAAAGTCAATCAAATTAGCTCCTTCCAGCTCACTAAACTCAGGAACTGGAGGTAAGCAAGTCTGGCCTCTTCTGAGAGATCTGACGGTGTCTATGGGGTGCAATCTGAGTGGCGCCCTGTTGAGAAAGGCCAACACTGATAAACCTGCAAGAAACAGCAGCAGAGCTCCTCAAATATAATAAAGGAGGGCATTCCAGGATAAGTCAGGATACACAACAGATCACCTAAAATTGCCGTTGCGACCAAGTGGACTTTTATTTCGACGGAAACATTCTGACCAAATGTGCTGATTTACATGTGACGAAGCCTTCACCAACCTGTTATTTATTGTTTTTCCTTTCTCTCGTCTGGTGACCAGAACCCTCAGGAGAGAAACGGTCTAGCGGTGGAAAAAAACAACAACAACAACAACAAAACGCGGTTAAAATCAGAGCGATAATGACTTACTGAATATTGTCTGCATCGTGGGGCCTGCAGCCGGTTTGATCCCTGTCCCGTTTCATTTCCGCCTCATTAGGCAAAAACCAGCGGAAGTCAGACAGCCTTTTACCACCGACGCGCTTTAAGACGTCGAACGTTCAACACGGTCACGTCGCAGCGCACGAGAAATTTAATCATCTCCAAGTGAAACTGGAAGCTGCGTCTTCATTTGGATTAATCTCGTGTCAGGAGTCGTTTGGTGTGATTTGAAAAGGGGGGCGGGGGGGGGGGGTGAAGGGGTCGGAGTGAAATCAATAAACGAAATCAGAAAATGAGAAAACACATGCGAGGGGATAGGAGGGTTGGGAGGCCAGAGTGTGTCTGTTTGTGTGAGTGCACAGTAGAACTAGTAGGGGGGCATAATTCAGCTCATTCCTGTGTCACGTCGTATAAATCTATTTAAATATCAGCGGGGACTTTTGTTGTCTTACCGCTCCAGAGTTGAACGTGAGTGACAGCGGAGGGGCACAGGAACACCTTGGCTCTCAAGTACGAATTGTTTTGTCGTACAAACAACAGTCCCCTCTGAAACTTTTTTTTTTTTTAAACCTGTCACAATAGATGTTCAAATAGAGAGATCAACTAGACGAGTTGATCTGCCGTGACTTAAAGATTAGATTTTTATGTCGGGATAAGATTTTTAACCAGTGCCCTTTGAGTTTGCTGTCACTGCGAGAGAAAACAAATCAAGTGCCGCGTGTGTAATTTGGGGAATTTATGGGCTATCAGTGCTGTCTTTACTAATAAAAAAAACACAAAGCATTGAATCTCATCTGATCAGACTTTTACATGAGACAAGATGAGCCCATTTGGAGTCACATCAGGCTCTTTTTCCTCACACGGTCTACATCTGGCTTCTCTGTTCTTAGTGCGTTGTTTCAAAAACAAACACGGTGTTCTTGTCTCAAAGTTCAACGTGTAATTCGTTGTTTAGCATTCAGGGATTGTTCAGTCCATTTTAGAAACTCTTGACACTCGAGAAAGACTCACAAATTCCGACTTTGTCTTATATTGTTTTTAACAGACAGCTCAGGACTTTTGAAGTGAGGTTCTGTCAGTCAGATACAAGCAGTCAATATCTTACCTGCAACTTTCTAAGCATCTTCATTTTGCATAAATCAAGATATAACAAGAAAACAAAGTAGTGCAAAAAAAATAAAAATAAATCAATAAAATGAGGTTCTTTTAAAAGTTCCTATTCTTTTTGGCTTTTTGTACTACTTTACCTTTTTTTTTTTTAATCAGAGCAGACCTGGCGTCCCCAGGGTTTAAATAAAAAAAATGTCGACACCAATTGAGGGGGTTGGCCGCTTAATCTGATCAAATTTTTTTTCTTACAATTGTGAATGATTGAACAATTTTCCAAACACTACAGAACATTAACACAGCAAGTACCACAATGAAATTCAAAGTTTCAGCTGACAAGAAGTTATTGACTATCGCATTTTACATTGGCATATGAAAGAACACAACAATCCCTATATCAAATTGAATGCATTTTCTTCAAAGTCATCATACTGATATAAATAGGCTGTATGTTAGTCCAAAGTCAAGTATCAGTGAGTCACTTTGCCAACAAGGTTGCTGTATCCTGTATCCTGGGATGCTAACTGGCAAGAGGTCAAGCATGTAAGCTAACCACAGTGTAACTTTTTTTCCTTTCCATCCAGCATTAAATGTAAATGTTCTTTGAGAGCATGCAAGACGCAAGCTTGTGAATATTGGTTAGTGGTTCTGAAAAAACTATATTGCCTGGTAAGTGCCATCACCAACAGTGTTCTAAAATAAAATGACCTCCTATTTGAGATAAGGTAATTGACTTTACACCAACAAATCAGTGGAAGGGAAGTAAGATTTTTTTTTTTTTTTTTTTTGCTTGACGTTGCTTTTTTATACATTTCATTTATATTACATATCTATGTGAAAAAGTTTTAAAGTAGTGGTAAAATCTGCAACTTTTTTAAATACTTGAAGTGCCGGTTCACTAAATGAGAAGTGGGGGGGGATGGGAAGAGAGTCTGGATGGGGGGTAAGGGTTAATGTCAACCCCACATGGTGGTGGACTGTATAAGACTGACTGGACACATCTGTGCTATGTTCTGTTCTGAGTACGAGTTTCATATGGGAAGCTCATCGTTGGTGCACAGCCTCCACTCTTCATTTCACTTGCAAAAATATAGGTCTCCCTGCCAGTAATTGTTCAATGCAAACGGACAAACAGAAAGTGTTTGCAGGAATTTCTGTGGGGTATTTTACGCTGGAGCCGTTTTAAGATGGTAAAAGTCCTCTTCGTTCTTGAGTCCCGACATGCTACCTGTTAGCTTCAGTCTCTGAGAGAATCTAATCTGGATATAAACTCATGGAAAACACAGAATTATCAACATCAAATAAGTTATTAGCTCTGCATACCCTTTTTAACAAACTCTCATGCAGTTTTGTCGCACTACCCCTTTAATCAAAAGCTTACTGTGGACTTTTCTTGGATTTTCCTGAAAGAAAACAACAAGACCCGTAAAATGCCACGAGTTTTTTTGTTCCGTTACACGGCATTCTCATAAAAAAAATAAATAAATACATAAAAAATAAATAGCAAGCACACACCACCCAGTCACCTCTTTGCAGAGTTGCCCCCAGGGGGGCACAGGCCTGGCCTGTGTGAACATCAAAGGAGTCAAGGTAAAACGGCATGTTTACAGGTGGGAGGAAATTGGAAGTTTCCTTACCCTTGCTTGCTTTGAATAGAATAGGAAGTCTTTAGTATGTCTGTGGAGATCAAGGTGCTATGCTCTTTAAAAAAAAAAAGTAATCTCTGCATATCTTGTCACATGTTCCTCTCTTTTTCACGTGTGCAAAGAAGCACATAAGCTGTGAATGCATGGGCAGAAAATCAGCAACATTATCCGGTGTGTGTCTCCTGGTTTCTTTGTGTTCTGCGTGCGGATAATTGCACTTTGATGGTACACCTGCTCCTGTTTTGAAGCGCCTTGGCTGAAAAAGAAAAAAAAAGAAAAAAAGAAAAAAGGAGGTACCTGGAAATGTCTCCTCCTAGCAGCACATTACCTACTGAGGTGAATAAACAGAACTGGCAAGTTGCTGTATGGGAGCCATATTGAGAACCTTGCTGCAAAAGCACCAGCAGGGAAGGATGCTGAGTTTTTGAGGGATTAGTGAAATTCTAACACTTTTTTTTTCTCCTCTCACTCTCTCGTCTTTTTGGTGGGGGGAATCCACAACAATGAGCGCACCTCGGTCGAGCTCGAGTATGTCATTTACTCTGCACCTCTCCACTTTGTGTTTCTCTGTGTGCATGAGAGGACCAGTCGAGCCAAGCGTTCTGCATGAAAGGGAGAGCGTTTAGCTTTTGAGGCTATTTGTGCTTCTGACTCTGTGGTGTTTGTGTCCGATGGGAGGCGCCTGCGCCAGCTTCCTTAAAGGAGTGAGGAGGGGTGGTGGGGAGTAGAGGGGTGGGGGTTTGTTTGTTTCTCCGCCGTGCCAGGAGAAGTGACAGCCATTCCGGCTCTTTCACTCAAACACATTCATCTGTGTGAGAAAGAAAAAGGCGGCCGCTGAACCTCAGATGAAAGGCCATGGGAGCTGCGCTGCACAGGAAGGCAGACTGTACATGGACTTCAGTGCAAAGCACAACATGAGCAGCGGCGTGACAGAGACGGACACAGATGGAAGCAGAAAGGAAGAGAGAAAGGAAGAATGAAAGAGGACAGTAATTTCATAAAAATGAGTTTTTATTTATTCTCAGAATTTTCTTGAATCGCAATAAAATTATATAAAAAACACTTTAACTTACTTTTAAGATAAAAGCAATGGGGGAGGGGGGGGGAGGAAGACAAGAAACATGTGACAATGGTGCAACTTGCACTACTTTGCACAGTGGAAGCATTTTTAAGAAACTGAGTATTTAATGTTTGTTGTTATGCAGAGTAGTTGTACTGCACTCACCACTCCTCCTGCCATGACTCATCCAGAATGAGAGTACGCCGATTTAAATGTGTGCACATAAACTTCTTACTTTTTATTGTTTTCCTTATTTCTCTATAACTTTTGTAAAAAAAAATAAATAAATTTTTTTTTATTGCCGACTTTGCCGTTTATATGGAGATTCGTCTTGTTTCTGTATTTATGGACCTGAATTTCTTAATAAAGCTGGAATGAATGAGGACCACACAAAAAGCTCCGAGCTTCAATTGTAAGATAAAATTAGTAATTGAAATAAAAGCTATATACATCATATTTATCATACTATGACAGGATGTTTTTTAAACATCTGAGTGACTGAATAACTTTATTTCATAGACAAGAATTTTGTCTAAGAAATGTAGCTCAGTACATTGTATTATTTGGCTTTTGCGGGTTATTTTAAGGAAAATCGGTTTGACAGCGGCTCTTTGTAAATATTCCCCTCCACACGTATTCATTCGGGCACACTCGAATTCAATTAAAGGATGTGGCGTTTGTTTTAAAAGTTTTCTTTGAAAACATGCACACCTACGATTTTGTTTCCCCCTGCAATCCCTCTGTTGTTCCTTGCTGGGAGAGACGAGGGAGGGATTTGGGAAGTCTGGCATTGTGAAAATTAATTTGGCTGAGGAGACAAGAATTTCTAAGGGCCGCCCCCACAGGTAAGCAAAAAAAAAAAAAAAAGAAAAAGAAAAAAATAATAATAAAAAAAGATAGATATATAGAGATGGTTTGAGCTTGGACAGATTTTTTGGGGGGGAAACAAAGCAGCATCACAGAAAGTAGGTTTAGCGCTTGGAGTTTGAGCAAGAGAGCGCTTCCCAGAAATATCTAAATCTCTTTTCGAAATAAATGTATATTTCGTTCAAGTTAACTTTCTAAGTACTTGTTTTTAGTTTTAAATGACCAGCGTAATTCTTGCTTTGTTCTGAAGGTTGCTCATGGTTTATTTTAACAATCTTGTAATTCCACAATGGCCGAAACTTTTTATTTTATTTTCATAAGATTAAAAAGTCAGATTTAGTCTTTCGTGCCACAAACTGTCGCCATTCCCTTACTCTATGCCTTTTGAGTGAACACGTTAACGTGCCACATGCTTAAAAAGGCAAAGGTTTCATTTCTAAATAGGCGGACACGATAAACCTATGACTGAAGACTTCGCATATTAAAACGAGACATCATGGCAAGTTTCAAAATACTGAAGCTATAAAATCATCTGGTTGACCTTGGCGCATAAAAGCGAACGAATTCATGCGTGTTTGGACTTTTGCCTCTTCATGCTGCTTAACTTGTATTTTATTTTATTTTATTTTATTTTATTTATTTATTTTTACATTCATTCATAATTAACACAAGGGAAAAAGTCAGAGTAATAAATCACAATAACTTGATTATCCTTTTAAACACGCGTAAAAGTTGATAAAAGCGCCACGTCACGCAGACGTGACGTGTCTGTGTACTTGATGAGCAAATTGACGAACGACTGACACGTGCGCAAACCAACAAGTCTCCATGGTTACATGGTGTTATACACACACACACACACACAAAAGTACACACACACACACACACAAAAGTACCACATTCAAGAAATGGATGTGTGAACCAACCCTGCTCCTGTCAAGATGATCATCAATATGTTCCTGTGATATTAGGGTCTGTGACAGCCCAACGTCTCCTGCTTCCCCTCCATCACCAACATTAGGCAGCCGCAACACTCATCGCCTCTGACGTATGATAGGTGCGCGCGCAGTGGCATATGTGGCAGTGATTAAATTGCGTTTCATCGTTCTTTCCCGCTGGTCTCGCTGAACGCATCTGTCATATTTTGACATGAATCATAAAAATTGCAAACAATCTGGATGATCGTTTTTTATTATTATTATTATTATTTATTTTATTTTATTTTATTTTATTTTTGATTTGTTTGTTTGAATACAATCGCACATAGTTTAAAACCATTTAAGCTTCTGAGTTTAATTAAATGAATATTTCGCTCATATAGCAAAATGTTAAGAAACTTTTAAAACTTTTTTTAATCTTATTTTTTTTTTGTTTAATTGCATTTGTTTAGTTGTGCAATCTTAGAAATAAAAATACCCCTAAACTTTTATTTATTATTTTTTGTTCACTAATTAAGCCCGACCGGAACTCTCAAATGACCTTACATGATCTCTAGAATCTAACTTTGAACTGAGGCTGGAAAATCGCAGCTGGCCCAATGAGGCAGTGGTTTCTTCATTATTTACAGTATGGCATCCTTACAGTACAAACAACCGCGTACAAAGAGCAGTGAGAAGTATAAGGAAACAAAAAAAAAAGCGCTTCCTTTCTCTGCGGATCAATATCAGCGCAGCAGGAGCCGAACAGGAACCGACATCGACGCACTGTTGTGGAGCTGACCTTTCCCACTCTCCACGGGTCATACCTTTGCTCAGCCGAGGAGGTCAGCGGGCCAGCTACTAAAGGAGGCGAATATATATATATATATAAAATTGTTTTTGCATACAAACCGATATTTCATACGTGCGCCTCTTGCGAATAATTGTTTAAGTTACGCATTTTCTGCTTCTTTTTAAAAAAAATCAAAACAGAAAATTTGGAGAAAAATAATAAAACAGAAGGAAGAAAAATTGGATTTTGACTGGAAAATAACATAATGGTTTGAAGTCAAACTGGTTAGGCTCTGTCAAGGTTTAGCATTAAACCATTAAAACAAATATCCCAGGGAAGTTGATCAGTAATGTTATTTTTTTATGTCAAATATTATTTTTATAATTGTTTTATTATAAGAATTACAATAAATACTAAAGTCAGTTGTTGTTTTTTTAAGTTGTACACCTGCAAGAGTGGACATTTTATGATTAATTCAATCGCAAAATTCCAGTTTCTTCAATTGAAATATTTTGGTTTATGGTTGGGCACAAAAACATACTCTTAAGGAAATATGTTTATTAACAGCTACTCATCTGTGATGCCTCTTTCATCATATTTAGTAGTCCCCATCTGTGATGAACGTTCATAGTAACAAGTGGTAGCATCTAGGATTTGATTTTAAGAGACGCATTAGCATGTAACGTAGGGAACTCGGGTTTTGAAGAAAGACCACCCATCCCTCTTTAGGTACGGCTACACCAGCTAGGCATAGGCAATCCATGTATGGAGGGGTAAAAGGCTAATTATAGCAGTACATGACCCCATTGTAGCAAAGACCTTGTACAGGTCATCAGGAACTCAAAGCTTTTTCCTATCCACATCTCAGTAGGAGGGAGGCGGGCAGCAGTTTGGCAGCTGAATGGACATCTTGATCGGCTGGTGTCCACAGTGGTGTGCCTATTAACAGGAGAAGAATGGCAAGGTGACTGGGTCAAGCAGGACAGACGATAAGAAGAATAAGGCACAAAAGATGAAATACTAAGAAATAGACAATTCACATGACGTGATATTGGGTGAGAGTGCGGTGGATCAGTGACTGACTCTGCTTCACTGGAACAAACAGAATCACTTTTCATGTTTTCATGTTTCTGTTTGGTGATTTTACTTTTTTAATGNTGGTGCTGCAGAGAACCGGCCCGCAACGGATAACAAGTCCCCCAAGTCTGCGTGCTCAACAAGAATGCAAACCACTTATTCCTACAGAAGCGTGCGATAAAACATCAAACAAAACGGCATCAACGCGACAAAAGGTTATTTCCATCCTCCTCCTATTTATAGTCTTAATTTCGGCCTACTTTGACCACTTTGTAAAGCGCCATCTGTTCGAATAAAAGAAAAAAAAGAACGTGTTGCTTTGCAATTATGCTGAATCACAGCAGCTAAAACACACACATACACACGCGCGCACATACACACACACGCATACATACACACACACACACCTAAAAAAAAAAAGCCCCGAAGCAGAATTAATAATATGAAGTTTGGAAGGAAAAAAAGAAAGTTAAACCAACAGGTTTAATTCACTTCGATGACTTAAATCGCGACTACAGCAGATGCGACTCCACGAGAACTCTACCAACATGCAATCCATAAGCAGCAATAGAGATTCCAATTTAGCCAAATGCAGTTCAGGTTAATTTAACTCCAGTCCAACCATCCAGCCCCCATTCAGACGCAACTATGCACAGTACATTTTGATCCTACTTATTAGCGTAGCACAATCAAAGTCAGCTGGTTCGAGGACAATCTGCTACACAGGCCAGAAAAAAATAAAAATAAAACACACACACACACACACACACAAACGACTGAGCTCATTCAAGTTCAAGTTCATGACTGGTTCCCATCAAAGATCCAGTGCACTATGATGTGGAGGTTTTATTTATAAGGAGCTGAATTTTTTAAATCAACCCGCTATAGCTGAAACTTTACTGGCTCGGTCAAACAAAAACTAACCAGCATCCACAAGTGTTTGCTGACTGCTGTCAGGTTGGTTGCATTTAAAATGATTGCAAATGATATATATATATATATATATTTTTTTTTTTTTTTCTCTGTATAAGTTGGATTTGAAAGAGCATGCACCCCAAGAAGCACACATGATGCAAACCTGAATATTAGAATTGAAACCTCAAGCATTTCTGGAAGGCCCTAATCCATTCCAAAGGTAGATGCCAAACACCATGCAGCTCAGACACCAAAACACCAGCAGCCAGCGACATTAACAGCAGCAACAAAGAAAAAAAAAGATGACAAAAGGATTATTAAGCACTTGCAACACATTTTTATTATATTTGTAAGCAGTAAAATTCTTATCACAATTAAAGGAAGGAAACACCTCTTAAAACTTTGAACAAAAATTAGCACAGAACGAAACAACTGCCCGTGTTCGTAGCTCGTCATTGTACATATTTATAAGTAAAGAAACATTCTTTTTATAAATACTGTTTCATCTGTAGCAAGTAAATACCATAATTTAATTACAAATGGATAAATATGGCAGCTGATATTTACAACAAAAACAACAAAAAAAGGAAAGGGTGTGTGGGTAGAGAACAAAAAAATAAAAGAAAAAAAACAAACAAAACATAAAAATAAATTGAAAAAACGACACAACGTTTATTTGACCTCACAATCTTTCCAGATAGTGTTTTCTCTTTTTTTTCTTCTTCTTCTTCTTCTTCACAATTCGAACTTGCAAAGCACAAAACATCACAAGTTAAGCCCCAGCAAACTAAAATATACATTCACGATCATGGTTATTGTGGTCTGTTGGAGTTAGAAGGTTAACTTTGGCACTCTCTCCAGTTTATAGATGTTTTAGTATAGTACAATCAGTTTGCCTCAGGATCACAATATTCAACAGTATTGTACAGGTTTTAATGGTAATATGTGCACTAAGATTCCAGTTAGAGAAACAGCTATCTGAAGGAACATCTATACACCAAAAGACTTGACAAAACTACCACAACCAAATGGGAACGTGGATTTTTTTTCTTTTTTTTCTTTCCTCTCCTTTTAAGTTCCTATTTACAGTATGAAACACACCCTTCTACGATTTATTTATAATACACATTTTCCTCTGTTGGTCATCATCATCATCCTGCCTGGTGGACAATAACATACAAAATAAATGATTTTTGTTTGTTTGTTTGTTTGTTTGTTTTTTATGTGTGTGTGTCTCCAAATAAAAAGTATATCCGGTGGAATGCCCCAGTGCTGTGAAGTGTGTGTGGCTTGCTGTTGTTGTTTTTTGTCGAGCTCAGTCCTACACATACCATTCACTGAAATTGGAGGACAGGCCACTGTGGCTGGTGGTGTTGTGCACAGCTGAGGCTGGGGACAGGGTGGTGTTGCTTTGGGTCTCGGTGGTGGGGGACACCAGGCCCGGGGGTGTGGACGATTCGTAACCGGAGCTTGCAGCTGGCGATGAGTCTGACGCAGATGGAGTGGACTCGTGGACCTGGTCGATGAGAGAAGAAAAAGAAGAATCAAGCATTTGAAGATAAAAAAAACAAAAAAAACAAAAACAAAACACAAACAAGAACAAAAACAGGCAGATGTTGGCATTTGCAAACAGCTGACAAAAGTCTCAGTTATTATGATGCAAAATCTGAGACACAACCAGAGATTTGATCATTGACATCATAGCACACACACACACACACACACACACTGTTCCATAAACCAGATATTATTTACCTTCATGTGTTTTCGTAGTGAGCTGGGGTGTGTGTAGGACTTGTCGCACATTTTGCACAGATATGGCTTGTCCGACGTGTGGACGTGCATGTGTTTCTTTCGGTCACTGCTGTTCGCGAATCTTCTGTCACATCCTTCGAACTCGCACTGGAAAGGTTTCTCTCCTGCAGAAGAAAAACAACAACAACCAGATATACATATGACTCAAATGTCTTTTTTTTTCTTAATGTAATCGCCTTAGGTGTTGCATTGATGTAAGTAAAACAACAAGATTTGTGCGTAAAAATTCAATCCCTCCGCCCCCAGCTCTCTCTCTCTCTCTCACTCACTTTCTCTCTCTCTCTTTCTAGCAGTGGTGTTTAAAGTTTAGGCAGCTGATTTTAAAACGAGTGTGGATAAAGGAGGAGGAGGAGGGGATGAGTTGGAAGACTTATTTAGCCTAAATAATGCGCATAGTGATTTAGAAAGGGGGAGGTTTGGGGGGTGGGAAGGCCGTTGTCGATTGGGCCTTTACACTGGAGGCATACCATTTGGTGCGAAGACAATAAAAATCTAATTAGCACGTGATCAATTTCATGTATCCCCCCTCCCCCCAAGAAAATGCGTTCAAATGCGGTTAAAAAAAAGAGAGAGAGAGAGAGAGAAAAAAAGTGGCTGATAATGGCCCAGTCTAGCACCTCAGCTCATATCAGAAGGGGCGCAAACAAAAGGCTTTCCCCCTGCTGCTGCTGCTGCGATCCGCAACAACGAGATGCACGAGTCGAGATCGAAATATTTAATTAATAAAGCCCAGATAAAACGCGATGCAACGGGGAGAGGAGCGCAGCGGAGGAGATAAGCGCTATTAAAGCGCGTTCATGAACGAGCTGATGCGATTTACTACGCCAGCCCGGGCTGCTCAGCTGCGCACGCAAAGCGCTCCCACTGTTCTCACTGACCCATTTCTACTGGACGTTAAATAAAAAGTAAACAGCACCAGTTCGGAAGCATTCGGTGCGACCGGGAGGAGGTGGAGAGAAGAGGGTGGTGGGGAGGGGGGACCTGCTTTAACATCCGATAGAATAGTTATAAAGGAGTCCAAAGAGAGCACGTTCAATGGTTAAAAACGAATGATAGCCGCTTCGGTTGCAAATCTACTTTGTTACCAGTACTGCGATCTACTTTAGTAGCCGTAAAATACTCGCTCTTAATCAGATTCTATTGTGAGTTTCTGTGGACAAGACGCGGTTAGGATGTCATGGGGAGAAAAAATAGCAGCACACGCAGGCCAATAACAATTACACAAATCCTAATTGTCTAAATCAATTTACAGGTAATTCCCAGAGGCACTATTTTAAAATCTAAGATCCCCCCACTCCTCCCCCTCACCCCCGCCGCGCCGTGGTTAAAATTAGGGGCCTACCTGTGTGCGTTCTCTTGTGGATCTTCAAGTTTTCCGAGCGGGCGAAGACCTTGCCGCAGCCGGGGAAGGGGCACGGGAAGGGCTTCTCCCCCGTGTGCACCCGAATGTGGTTCACCAGTTTGTATTTCGCCTTGAACGGCTTGCTCTCCCGGGAGCAGTCCTCCCAAAAGCAGATGTGGTTGGTCTGCTCCGGCCCGCCGACGTGCTCCACGGAGACGTGCGTGACCAGCTCGTGCATGGTGCTGAAAGTTTTGTTGCAGCACTTCTTGGGGTTGCTCAGCTGCTCCGGGTCGATCCACTTGCAGATGAGCTCCTGCTTGATGCACTGCTGCCTCATGTAGCGGAAAAAGGCACCGGGGTGATGGTGGTGGTGGGCTGCCATGTTCATGCCCATGTTCATATTCATGGAGCCGTACTGGTTGTGGAGCTGCGCGGCCGAGTACGGGTCGGTCCTCGGGCTGGAGACCTGGTGGTACTGCTCGGAGCGCCCGAAAACTTCACCCGGCAGTCCGAGCCTCATCTGGCCGTTCAGGACGTTCGGGGAGCCGTGGGAGCCGTGCTGGTCGTGGATCCCGGGGAAGAGAATGTGGCTCTGAGTGTCTGTGTGGGAGTGATGAAGGGACCCCGCAGTGGGGCCAAAAATAGCGTGCTGGCCGCTCGCCGGAGAGGATTCTCCAAAGCCGCGGCTGCGAAAGAGAAAGTCCCTGGTGGAGTTGAAAGGGGAGCTCGCGTACGACGTGACATGGGCGGCGTGGGCCCCCAGAGCCGCAGCGGGGTAGCCCGGCGCCTGAGTGGTGAAGGCAGAGCTCTGTCCCGGGGAGAGATCGTGGTTCAGCTTGAACGCACCCATGTGTGCGGAGTCTACAAAGCTGTTCTGCGCCAAACTCAAGTCTCTGTCCTGCATCTCGCTCGCAGAGTGATGCCTGGCGAACGTACCCACTCCCAGTCCGGGGAACTGGTGGCCAGCATCAAGTAACATTTTGTTTTTAATTTAATTTACTTTACGAAACCAGCGCAGATGTCCTTTTTTATTATTACAGTAAGAAGAAAGAAGGTGAAAAAAAGATCAAATGTTGACACGCAACGATGCAACTTCCAGCTTTGGAAACACCATATCAGGCGTGAATCAAAAGCGCTTCTCCGCGCATAACTAAAAGATTTCAATTTAACTAACAAGGGGGGGGGAAAAAATCTAATTTACATGGGATCGAAAAATCCAAACGAAAGTGAAGGATTCCCTTGTGTCCTCTCCTCCTGGCTGTGCTTTAGTGAAACTAAGAAGAAGAAGAAAAATACTGTTCGATCAAAACAATTATCTTATTAGACGTCTTCTGCGCACGACGAGCGAGAGTGGTTGAAGCATCTCAAGACTTTAAAAAAAAAAAAGAAAAGGAAAAAAAAACATTCACCGCGGTCCAGTTTGGGCACGGATTTATGTCTCTGGCTCGGAGTGAGCGCTTTATCGGCGGAGGGTCCCTGTTTCTCCGTGGACTGGCTCTACCTCCTCTTCCGCCCCCTTTAACTGGAGCCCGTTCTCTCTTTCCGCGCAGTCTCATTGGCCACCGCGCCTCATCAATCCCAGGTGCCCCTCCAATGGCAGGTAGAGCTCTGGCGACTTAATAGCGCGACGCCATTTTTCCAAGCAAACGATTACCGCCTACTTTTTAGGATTGAAGATTTTCTCTCTCCCCTCCTTGTCCCCCAAACCCATGTTTCTTTTGAGCAGGCTTAGAGGAATCACGACAAGGGAGAAGAGAGCGCGTCTTTTTTATTTCTTTCTTTTTTTTTTTGTCTTGTTATTGTTGATATTTTCAGGGTGTTACGCTGGTCATGGCAGTGAATGATAATTTGTTAGATAGGAAAATAGTGATTTACTTGATTAATCCTGCCAAAATCTGGCGCAGCAGCTTTGTGTATTTCTAAATGTATTCAAAGTTTAGCAAGTCACATGTCACACAACGTCAATAGATAGATAGATAGATAGATAGATAGATAGATAGATAGATAGATAGATAGATAGATA